>NC_056749.1:241056106-241288606 GCF_019279795.1 Protopterus annectens | reverse complement strand
TTGACTAATCTGACTGCATCCATATATATATATATATATATATATATATATATATATATATATATGTTTACACTTCAAATTATGTTTGGGAGGCCATATCTACTTTAAAAGCTTCAGTTATGTTTATTCAGTGGGCCCCACAGCAATGGCATTAACTGCATGCAAAGAAAATGCCAGCTAACTACAAACTGATCTTTGTGTTCAAATCTGTACAACTGTTGTTATATAAGCTGTAGTGAGGAATTCATCTTGTACCTCTCAGTGAGAGCTGCATCAATACATTCATGCATGATTCGTTATTTCTTACTTCCTGGTCTGTTGCTCTAGCCAGATAACAGCTTGCCCCAGTATTTTCAGCAATCTGAGTTTCACTTTGCAAATCTATGAAGGGAAATCACACCTGTTGGGCAGTTTGGAGTTCTGCTGCTCACTACATCTAATCAAGGACGCCTCTTCACTGAGGTCATGGTTAGGAAAGCCCTGATACATGACTGAAACACCAGCTCACTTTCCTTACATTTTAAAGTTATTTTAATCAGACGCCTATCTTTCTTAGATTTATGTTGAAGCTGGGATTAGGACCTTTGGGTTACATTTTAAAATATTATGATGTGTTTAACTCATTAGGATGTTTGGACTTCAGAAGTCTCAAAGTGAAGACCACGCAATGTGTTTCTCTCCAAAAGAGAAAAAACGCAATGCAGCAGTATGGGTTCAGCCACCTCAGATATATGCTAAAAGGAACCCACTTTGTTACCAGCTAAAACTGAAACTGCTGTCAATCTCTGAAGTGAAGCAGCATTCACAGTGTACTGGTAACATTGCCTGATAACTATAGATTTCTGCTATCATGGAGTAAGAGCAGTATATAGCAGTAACTCAGAGCACATTTATACCTACTATCAGCACTCGCTTTACAGTACATTTACAGCACAGTCCTATATCACTTTTTATATACCATGGGATAAAGACAAATGATTATACAGGAATAATTGATTATATCAGTCACTCGTATTAAAAATGTATATAATTGAAAATGCATTTGTTTCCTTCTTCCTTAACATAGGTTTATAGGTTCATAGATGTGTACTAGGCTAATGGCCCTGGAGCCTTTACAAGCCTAGCCCATAGGATTACCCTGGCATCGTGGCACCCGAACTTAGTTTCCAGTGCCTCTGTTGAACAGAGCCACTGGAGTAATCCCTGGGGTGAATTTTCTATTTCCCATTCATGCATCAAGATTTCTCTCAGAGTGAGGTGCTCTACTTGACATGTATGGGAAGTCTGTTCCATAGCATGGGCAGTCCCTGGGTTATGAATCTGTCCATCCAGCACGTTCTGTTGATTGTGGTAATGAGGTTGAGGTCTCTGGACCATGTGGTGCAGAGGGACTGGGATTTCTTTAGGTGTAAAGGACATAAAAGGCACCACAAAGTCCAGTAATTGTCTCACGGAAGGCAAATTCACCAAAGGATTTTAATAAACACGCTGACAGGTACAGACTAAGCACAAAAAAATGCTTTCGCCAAACAATTCGGCTTCATCAGAGTCATAACATAAAATCATCATGAACTTTGATATAAATACAGTATCCACAACTACCATTGGATGAAACAAATACCTCCCCCCTACATATAATTAATTAAATGAAATTAATTATCCCATTAAATACTGTTAAAAACTGTTTAAAACACCTTAATAATACTGACTTAGTGATACATTTAAATATACAAAGATATTATTTAAAAAGTTTTTCTTAAAACACTACCAACCATACTATTCTACTTAAATATATTTATTAGTTGTTGTAAAACTAAATATTATACAATAAATACAAAAACCAAATGAATAATAATAATAACTAATCTATAAATGTTCACATTTACACCCTTGAATACCAAATTTAATTGTGTTTGACATTAAATCTGTTGAGATCTAAGTTTTAACATAGGTTTTATAGAGATGTGGTCATTTAAACCTGGGGGCCTACAGGCATCTAATCTAATTTGCCATTCTGTCTCCAATGCCCCCACCCTATTAACCACATCTCCACCTTCCCCGCAGTCAGTCACACGACCAATGACAAAAAACAAAATTTTTTTAAAATCCATACATTTTGTACTGTGCAGATAAAGTGCATTGTGCAAATCTTTCTTTCTAATTGACCTCAGATGTTCAGCCATCCTATCCCGAAGCCTCCTAATAGTTTTGCCTACATAGTAGGCATCACAGGAGGAACACGAAGCTAAATACACAAGATTTTTAGTACAACAATTACATTGTCCAGGGCATGGTATGGTGTATTTATACCCTCCAACACAGACGTATGAACCTTCGTTCACATACCTACACCACCTACAAAATCCACACTTTTTCATACTGGACCTATAATTTTTTATGTTTTTCTTTTCTAGAATTCCTTTCAAATTCTCTCCTCTGCTGTATACAACATTAGGTCCTTTACCCAAAACCTTTTTGACCTCATCACTAAAGGAGAGGTTCCATGCTCCCTTCACCATTTCAATAATTTCAGGTGTCATATAGTTGTATTTCACCACTAAACATACACTTCCTGCCAGGTCTGCCTTTACAGCTTCCTGCTCATCTCTTGAAGTCACACCTCCCAATAAAATCGGAGCATATTTACCTCCTCTTTCTCTGAGTACATCTCTTTTCACACTTAGTAAAAGCTTCAGAGGGTAGCCACGGTCAAGAAACATTCCTACAAGTTTAAACATTTCATCCTTGAAAGCTACCTCTTGACTAACCAATCTAGAGGTTCTAACCATTTGGGCCTTTATCAGACCCTTACGTTGATGAAAGGGGTGACAACTATTAAAATGTAACAGAGAGTTGGAATAGTTCTCCTTCCTGTAAATGTTACTTGTAAAGCCCCCTTCACCTTTACAAATCAATACATCCAAATAATTAATAGATTCCTTGTGCCAATTAAATGTAAATTTCAAGAAGTTTGTTGTTTTGCCCAAATAGTCAATAAATTCACTTGCTGATTCCTGGTCACCCTTCCAGAGAATCAGTATATCGTCTAAAAACCTATTATACATAAGTATTTTCTCCATATATTTAACGGAGACAAAAATGTGCTCTCTCTCCCAAGTCAATAGCACTGCATTCGCAAACAAGGGGGCACATTTTGCCCCCATGGCAACTCCTAATACCTGTTGGAAAAGGTCACCTTCAAATGCTATAAAATTATTTTTCAATACCACTTCCATTAAATCTAACAAGAAATTAACTTTTTGTCCATTAAATAGCCCACTTTTAACCATTGCTTCATAGAACATCTCTAAACCTTCCTGCTGTGGGATAACTGAAAACAGGTTCACAACATCAATTGTGAGAAACCCAAATTCACAATCAACATCCCCTACTTCCTTAAACCTTTTTAAACAGTGCCAGGAATCCTTGATCACATGTTCAACAGCATTAAACATTGGTTTAAGTGAAATATCAATATACGCTGCTAAGGGTTTGGTTTTAGATCCTCTTGCGGACACAATGGGCTTAAATTCCAGTCTATCAGCCCCCTTATGTACCTTTGGAATACCGAACAACGTCGGAATTTTCGGGAATTTAACTGTTAAAAAGTCATATTCAGTTTCGTTTATGGTACCTTGAAAGAGAGCATCATAAAGAAAAACATCAATTTTCAGGTATGCCCTATTTATTTCACTTCTTGACACTGCCACATATGTTTCATCTCTATTTAATAATGCAGATATATCAGAAATGTAATCAATTTTTGTCATGATTACTGTACCCCCTCCCTTATCGGGCTTCATATACCTATAATTACCCGATTTTTTCAGGGAGTCTAGTAACTCTCTTTCTTGCATTGATAAATTGTCTTCAAACACTTGAAAATTATTCACCCTCTCCCTTAACTGTGCTTCTACTAATCTTTCAAATCCTACAACTTCCGGATGAAGCGGAGGCATAAATGCACTTTTCCTTTTAAAAATGTTAACAGGTGTAGGGTTGTTCACATTTATCGGTTCAACATCCTTACCCCCCCCATCAAAAAACATTTTTAAATGCATTTGTCTGGTGAACATTTTTAACTCCAACAAAGTTTAGGCTATATCAAGTTTAAACATAGGGACAAATTTAACCCCTTTTGCAAATATTTCAAAATGTTCATCATTAATGGTTAAATCCATGTAGTTATAAATACAGTAACCTTTTTTCCTATAAAATTTGTACCTTCATTAATAACAATTCCACAATTCTCATAATTCATCGGCACAGTGCAATGGAATCTGCCCTGGTGGGTGTAATTTCTTTTTGTTATTTCTTTAGGTGTAGTATTTCTACCAGAGCTGGGTCAGACATGGATTTGTAAGTCAAGTAGAGATCACCTCTAAGTAGGCGATATGAGACAGAACAGTTGGAGTTTTTTTGAGTCTGTCTACATAGGACAACATTTCTGGTATCAGCAGCATCAGCTGCAGAGCACAATTGAGAAAATCATTAACCACATGGCTACTTATAGATTTCATAACGACGTTAGTATACTGCTACGTAATTTAGGAATCATCTGAACCAGAGTCTATCTCAATAAAACTGCAGACGTTTGCTACACGAGACTGCATATTTCGGTGCATCGATCAGAAGTGCTTATTAATGCCGTTTGCCTGTATCAGGCCTTTCTTTAGCCTTATGTTACACAGAATCTAAGACCTTGCACTACATTTTCTTCTAAGAGGGCATTTCTTAATTTCCCTGCTACTAGAGGAGAAATTCAGTAAAACTGAATAATAACAATAATTATCAGGATAGCCTGTAGCTGCTGTTATGAAGATTAACCATTTAATTATCCCTATAACCCACTTTAATTTCAGGAATTTGTTCAGTAAAGGGCATCCGTGTCAAGTATCACTTATCTGTATTTTTATGGTACAGTTAAACTCTAACCACTACTGCAGAGTCCTTTTCCATTCCCCAAAGATGACAAATCTAATCTAGTATAATGAACGTCATGAATGCTGTGAAGCATTAATTCAGTAACAGAAAAAAGCAGTAACTCTTTAAATACACAGCCCCTTCTAAGCACAGGGGATAAAATTTTAAGCAGATTCCAAAGAGCATAAATGAAGTACTATGCAAAACCAGTCTAATTCTTCAAGGTTTATTAATGCCTGAGTAGATAACAAACATGCTTCCCCATTTAATCAATACTTCCAAACCTCCAAGTATAGAATCTAGTCACCCAGAGGATTAAGTAGACCTCTAGCCTTTATGGTTGACTGAGTAACAGATTCAGTATTGTATTGTATAGTATTTGTTAGAATGTTCTATAAACAACACAGACAACAGTGGATGAACTTCAAGCTTCCACAAGGTGTGTACTGTATGACATGTGGCTCCATAAAGATATACATTACCAAATTTAAAGCTATAAACCCATATAGTCACCTTCATAAACATATACATACATACATATCTCTCTCTCTCTCTCTCTCTATATATATATATATATATATATATATATGTGTGTGTGTGTATATATATACACACACACACACACACACACACACACATATATATATATATATATATATATATATATATATATATATGTATACACACACATATACATACATATATATGCACACACACTCACACACACACACACACACATATATATATATATATATATATATATAAATATATATATATATATATAAATATACACACAAACACACATACACACACACACACACACACACATATATATATATATGTATATATATATATATATATATATATATATATGGGATCCGTCAATATGTTCGAAGTTTCACTACTTCAAACCCCACTTCACCAAGTCCACTTGTTCGAAGTAGTGAAACCTTGAACATTGACTTCGGCAGTCACACTGCAGTGCAGAATGGAAGTATTCCCTTTTCCCCACTGTAGTGCGATCTCGGAGTTGGTATATTTAAGTAGGGAGGGTGCAGGGGGGCTTGCCCCCCTGCAAAAACATGTTTTAGTGTTTTTTGGGGGGGGGGGTTTGGGTAGCTCACGGAACTAGACTTCAGCGAAAGTGCACTTTCATTTAAGTGGACTTTCGCTGAAGTGTAGGGTCTACTGCTCTATTTCGAAGAAGTGTATTTTCAATGTAAAGCAGTAGACCCATATATACACGCACAGACACACACACACACATGTATATATATATATATATATATTACACACACACACACACACACACATATATATATATATATATATATATATATATATATATATATATAACGATAGAAACAAACCCAAGGCTGCGAACGAATCTGTATGATAGCAGAGAGTCAAATATTCAAATGAAACATATGTCCAAACAATGTTCGTTGAAGCATTAATCCCAAACGATAATCCAAAAACAAAAGCGTTGTTAAAAACAGGTTTATTAAAACAAGGGCTAAAAACGTAAGCGCTTTCACTATTTCAAATAGCTTCATCAGACGTTATGTTTAAAATGTATTTTAGCTAGATATATAGAGAACAAGTACACATCTCTCGATGTTAGTAAGCAACGTCACTTCCTCAAACGAGAATTGTTTGTAGATGTTGCCATAATCACATATTATAGAGATAAATACCAACTTCTAAAATAAAGATGGAATAAATTAATTATACAGGCAGTATACCATATGACTGCGCAATAAAGGACATTTAGTGTTCTATGCCCTGTCTTCGATCTAACAATTAACAGCCAAAGGGTGTGTGCTGTGATCTCTAGCATTAACGCAACTGACCAACTATAGAGAAGTTGCGTAACTGCAAATACATCAAGTTATAAACATTAAGCGTCCGCTGCTGCTTAAATTCTACGTGCAGATTATAGAATAGTGCGAAAGCATGCTAAACATATTAAATTATATTACTTCAAGTAAATGAATTGAATACATGTCCAATTCACAAAACAATGTCTATATATAAACAGTAATACGTAAAAATTAATTAACAGAATGACAATAAAGACAAAAATAAATAGTAGCTATAGGACACATATTAACATGCAACTAGATAACAAATAATTACGATTTAGTGTTATCATATCAATATCGATAATATATGATTATATGCAGTATGTGACTATCATAAACCATAGTAATAAATTAATGCATCTTGGCTACTACCGCTCATTTGTCTTACAACTAGCTGCGTACATGCAGCAATACGTGTACTTGTAAGTACATAACTAGAACTTATTAGCATGCATGTTAATGGCTTATTGAATATAGCAAATGTAATATCGTATTATACATATGGTTATTATGCGAATTATCCATCTTGTGTATATACTTCACCATAGATATGAGGAGTAATAACACTAAAAAATAATTTAACGGAACACTTAGTGAGTAAACTGACTAAAGGTGCCTAGATTTGAGTACAGGTTTCAAAGACAATGTTTCATTCAGGCCAAGGCACCTATGCGCACCCAGCCTGAGAATCCATTTAAGTTGTAATCCCTCCGTGATGTTAACAATGTCTCCTATCCTAGATGTGGGGTGTACAACTTGTAAGACTTGGAACAGAAACGTGTGGGCTTCTCCAAATGTAAGCATACGTTTGGAGATAGCACTATGCATCTCCCTCCTTCCATACGCGTATAGATGATCACGGATCCTCTCTCTAATAGTTCTGTTGGTTTTGCCAACATAGAACGAGAAACAAACCCGGCAGTATGCCACATATACCACGTTCTTAGTGTGGCAATTGGAGCTGTGGTGTAATTCCCAAAGCTGTCCATCGTTCGGACATCTAAAAAACCTTGAACTGTCAATGTACTCACATTGGGCACATGATCCACATTTCCTTGTCCCCATTTGCCATGGTGGAATAATATTTGACCCAGTGTTGGATAACTTGGGATAGCATAACAGTTGCTTCAGATTGCTATTGTTCTTAAAGGTGTATCTGGGACAATGTCCAACAATCTGTTGTATCCTCTGATCCGCCATAAGTGAGTTCCAGTTGTCTCCAATGACCTGTTGTACAAAGGATATATTGGTGCCCAAGGGCATAACTATGGATAGCTGTTTCGTTGGTTCAAGTTTTTTACGGACGGTTGGCTGTACATCTCCAAAATAAGGTCTCCCTCTAGTGTTTCTCAATTTGTAGGCTGTATTACACTGAGTTTCAACCTTCCTGTGATCATATCCCCTAACGATAAAATTATCCTTAAGTAGACTGAGTTGTGATAGGAAATCTGTTTCAAGTGAGCACAGGCGGGAAAGGCGAAGTGCTTGGCCCTTGACTATATTGTTAAAAGTTTTTTTGTCATGCATACTGTCACTGGCTAAGTACGTTGGCACATAGCACGTCTTCCTGTGGATACTGGAGGAAAAAATATCGCCTTGCTTAGTGATGGTGGTATCCAGATAGTTGATGGATACCATGGATGATTCCATTGTAAATTTGAGGAAACCTGGGAGATTGTTAAGACCATTATGGAACTGTATAAGAGATTGCGTCGTGCCCCTCCAAAGAATAAACAGGTCATCGACAAATCTCCTGTAAAAAACAATATTATCACAAGTCATCAACACCTGGGTTTCCCAGGCTACCATCACTAAGTTAGCATAAGAGTTCGCGCAACTTGTTCCCATCGCGACTCTGGTGCATTGCCTATAGATGCCATCATTGAAAGTAAATAGATTATTTTCAAGTACTGTTTCGAGTAGTAGACAAATAAAGTCACATTCCAATAATGGAAAATGATCAAGTAGTAAGGACTTAACCATGTTTAATCCCTCTTGATTGGGGATACATGTAAAGAGAGAGACAACATCAAAGGTCGACAAAAGCAACTCTGATCTATTATCCAGTGATTTAATCACTCCAAATAAATCACTTAGAAACTGGCCTGTATCTATATATCTCGACTACAAATTAAAGGAGGTGCTATCGAAGTATCCGTATGTACTCAGGGATACAGGCTAGTTTCTAAGTGATTTATTTGGAGTGATTAAATCACTGGATAATAGATCAGAGTTGCTTTTGTCGACCTTTGATGTTGTCTCTCTCTTTACATGTATCCCCAATCAAGAGGGATTAAACATGGTTAAGTCCTTACTACTTGATCATTTTCCATTATTGGAATGTGACTTTATTTGTCTACTACTCGAAACAGTACTTGAAAATAATCTATTTACTTTCAATGATGGCATCTATAGGCAATGCACCGGAGTCGCGATGGGAACAAGTTGCGCGAACTCTTATGCTAACTTAGTGATGGTTGCCTGGGAAACCCAGGTGTTGATGACTTGTGATAATATTGTTTTTTACAGGAGATTTGTCGATGACCTGTTTATTCTTTGGAGGGGCACGACGCAATCTCTTATACAGTTCCATAATGGTCTTAACAATCTCCCAGGTTTCCTAAAATTTACAATGGAATCATCCATGGTATCCATCAACTATCTGGATACCACCATCACTAAGCAAGGCGATATTTTTTCCTCCAGTATCCACAGGAAGACATGCTATGTGCCAACGTACTTAGCCAGTGACAGTATGCATGACAAAAAAAACTTTTAACAATATAGTCAAGGGCCAAGCACTTCGCCTTTCCCGCCTGTGCTCACTTGAAACAGATTTCCTATCACAACTCAGTCTACTTAAGGATAATTTTATCATTAGGGGATATGATCACAGAAAGGTTGAAACCCAGTGTCATACAGCCTACAAAATGAGAAACACTAGAGGGAGACCTTATTTTGGAGAAACACAGCCAACCGTCCGTAAAAAACTTGAACCAAATAAACAGCTATCCATAGTCATGCCTTTGGGCACCAACATACCTTTTGTACAACAGGTTATCGGGGACAACTGGAACTCACTTATGGCGGATCAAAGAATACAACAGATTGTTGGCCATTGCCCCAGATATACCTTTAAGAACAACAGCAATCTGAAGCAACTGTTATGCTATCCGAAGTTATCTAGCACTTGGTCAAATATTATTCCGCCATGGCAAATGGGGACAAGAAAATGTGGATCATGTGCCCAATGTGAGTACATTGACAGTTCAAGGTTTTTTAGATGTCCGAACGATGGACAGCTTTGGGAATTACACCACAGCTCCAATTGCCACACTAAGAACGTGGTATATGTGGCATACTGCCGGGTTTGTTTCTCGTTCTATGTTGGCAAAACCAACAGAACCATTAGAGAGAGGATCCGTGACCATCTATATGCGTATGGAAGGAGGGAGATGTATAGTGCTATCTCCAAACATATGCTTACATTTGGAGAAGCCCACACGTTTTTGTTCCAAGTCCTACAAGTTGTACACCCCACATCTAGGATAGGGGACATTGTCAACATTACGGAAGGACTAGAACTTAAATGGATTCTCAGGCTGGGAGCGCACAGGTGCCTTGGCCTGAACGAAACATTGTCTCTGAAACCTGTACTCAAATCCAGGCACCTCTAGTTAGTTTACTCACTAAGTGTTCCGTTAAATTATTTTTTAGTGTTATTACTCCTCATATCTATGGTGATGTATATATACAAGATGGATAATTCGCATAATAACCATATGTATAATATGCTATTACATTTGGTATATTCAATAAGCCATTTATATGCATGCTAACAAGTCCTAGTTATGTACTTACAAGCACACGTATTGCTGCATGTATGTAGCTAGTTGTAAGATAAACTAGCGGTAGTAGCCAAGATGCATTAATTTATTACTATGGTTTATGATAGTCACATACTGCATATAATCATATATTATCGATATTGATATGATAACACTAAATCGTAATTATTTGTTATCTAGTTGCATGACAATATGTGTCCTATAGCTACTATTTATTTTTGTCTTTATTGTCATTCTGTTAATTAATTTTTACGTATTACTGTTTATATATAGACATTGTTTTGTGAATTGGACATGTATTCAATTCATTTACTTGAAGTAATATAATTTAATATGTTTAGCATGCTTTTGCACTACTTTATAATTTGCACGTAGAATTTAAGCAGCAGCGGACGCTCAATGTTTAGAACTTGATGTATTTGCAGTCACGCAACTTCTCTATTGTTGGCCAGTTGCGCTTATGCTAGAGATCATAGCATACAGCCTTTTTGGCTGTTAATTTGCCAGATCGAAGCTAGGGCACAGAACACACAATGTTCTTTATTGTGCAGTTATATGATATACTGCCTGCATAATTAATTTATTCCATCTTTATTTTAGAAGTTGGTATTTATTATAATATGTGATTATGGTAACGTCTGCCAACAATTCTCGTTTGAGGAAGTGACGTTCCTCACTAATATCGAGAGATGTGTATTTGTTCTCTATATATTTAGTCAAACACAATCTAAACATAACGTCTGATGAAGCTATTTGAAATAGTGAAAGCGCTTACGTTTTTAGCCTTTGTTTTAATAAACTTGTTTTTAACAACGCTCTTGTCATTGGACTATCGTTTGGGATTAATGCTTTAACGAACATTGCTTGGAAATACGTTTCATTTGAACATTTGACTTTTTGCTATCATACAGTATCGTTTGCAGCCTTGGGTGTGTTTCTACCGTTATTTATTTTGAAATTTGGCTGGGCTTGGATTTTGTTTATATATATATATATATATACACACACACACACACACACACACACACACACACACACACACACACACACATATATATATATATATATATATATATATATATATATACACACACACACACACACAGACATACACATACACATATATATATATATATATATATATATATATATATATATATATATATATATATATATATATACATGCATCTGTTAAGCTATCATCTTCAGTGGAGAAAAACTTGGTTGTGACTTTGCAAGCCTGGAGGGTTACCAGCAGTTGTCCTCTAGGAATAAAAAAGGACCTGGTAATTACTAACATGGGCAACCATTGCTCTACACCAATAGTCAATCCCTCCCTGGTCAGATCTGACCGTAAACTAATTGCCATGGAAATCCACATCTCAACTACACCCCCTGCAAAGGTAACCACCTTGAAAAACTTCTCCAAAGCTGACTTTGGACTACTAAAAACAGAGGTGGCTAACGTCACGGCACCCATGCCAGTGGAAAATAGCTGCATGACTGCCAAATCATACCAATGCACTATATTAACATGTAGATAAATGCATGGAGTTGGCCATACCTAACAGAACCAAGCCGCTCTCCTCCAAAAAATGTAAGCCAATCTGGTGGGCCCCTACTATTAATAAACTCTACACCAGAAGGAAGAATCTGTTGCAGAAGCCTTCTATGGGCTAGGCCTTTACAAACCTAACCCATAGAAGTGCCCTGGTGTCATGCCACCCAGCGTTAGTTCCCAATGCCTCTATCAAGTAAAGCCACTGGAGTGATCCCCGAGGTGAACTTTCTATTACCTATCCACTCATCAAGATTTCTCTTTAAGAGGAACAGCGAGGTGCGCTGCTTGACATGTGTAGGAAGTCTATTCCAGAGCATGGGCAGTCTCTGGGTGAGGAACCTGTCCTTCCAGCATGTTCTATTGATTGTGGTAATGAGGTTGAGGTCTCTGGAGTGTGTGGTGCAGAGGGATTGGGATTTCTTTAGATGCAGTATTTCTAACAGATCTGGGTCAGACATGGCTTTGTAAGTCGAGCAGAGATCACCTCTAATTAGGTGATATGAGACAGAGAATAGCTGGAGTCTTTTGAGTCTGTGTATGTAGGATGTGTTTAATGACTAGGATTCTCTTTGTGAGGTACTCCTGTGCCCTCTCCAGCTGTTGCAGCTGTCTAGTGAGGTACATGCCAAATGGGACATTATACTCGATGATTGGTCTAATGAGGGAAGAGTAGAGACATACAATGACCTCTTTCTTACTGGATGCAAGACCCTTGATGTGCCACATAGAAGGACTTTCTGACCGCAATGGCAATGTGGTGGTCGAAGGAAAGGTTACTGTCAACCTGTGTCCCCAGATCTCTTATAATGCCTTCAGTATTCAGTGTGCTCCCATCAGTGTGGTAATTAGTGGGAACTCAGTTTTTACAAAAGGGGATAATGCATTTTTTGGCATTAAGCTTAAGGCCATGGTTTTGACACCAGTCATTGGTCTCAGTGAGGCCTTTCTTAGGATGTCTGCATCACTTGGGGAGTTAATAATGGCTCCCAGCTTGTAGTCATCTGTGAACTTGGTCAGCCAGAGTCCCTTTGTGTTGACCTGGATGTCTGAGAAGTAGATACTGAGTAGGAGAGGACCCAGGACTGATCACCGTGAGACTCCATTCGTGACTGATCAGCAGTCTGACTTGGAGTCCACTACGTTCACGCTGTGTGTTCTATCTGTGAGCCAGTTTGCAACCCACCTAGTGATATAGGAGTTGATGCCTAGTTTGATGAGTTTATCAATAATTCCTGAGTGAGGAATGGTATCAAATGTCTTTTGCCAGATCAAGGTAGGCTGTATGCACTGCCTTACCTTCATCCACAGCCCTGGTGACTAACTCAAAGAAGTTAACCAGGTTGAGCAGGCACGATCTCCCTTTCACAGAGCCAAATTGCATTGGGTCTAGAGTTTGGAGATTTCCTTTATCTTTGTTAATCAGGTCCATGATGATGGGCTCCATAGCTTTACATATCAGACTCATCAGGCTAATGGGGTGATAATTCCCAGGGTCTGTTGTTGCTCGCCCATTATGGTGAGGGATGACTGAAGCACTGTGCCATTTGGTAGTGACAAAGCTTGAGGTGAGGCTGTGACTGAATAGGGCACACAGATGTGGTGTCAGTTCACTTTGTAGTTCATGTAGTACACAACCAGGGATATTATTGGCTCCCATGGAAGCTGTATTCTTGGCCTTGGACAATGCATTTTTAACCTGTGGTGCAGTAATGCTGTTTGCCTGGCATTCTTCCGGTATTATGATTGGTCCTTTGGGGGGGGGTGGAGGGGTAAAGTTGGCACTAAATCTGTCGGTCAGTATGTTGGCAATATCTGTTGGCTCAGTATAGGAGGTACCATTGTTCAGTAACTCAGAGCAAATCTGGGTATTGCCGTGGAGGTTCTTGATATAGTTATAGAAGGCGTGATTGTTTTTAGTGTCTGTCGCAATTCTGCCCTCATAGCTGGCTTTAGAGGATTTGATGAGGGATCTCAACTTTTTGTTGAGGCTAATAAGGGAGTTTTTCCGGTTTTGGGACTTTACCTTTTTCTGCAACAGTTTCTTCCTGCTGTTGCAGAGTTTATTAATGGCTGGCAAGCACCAGATTGGCTTCCTTTTTTGGAGGAGAGTGTGTTGGTTCTGTTTGGTATGGCTAATTCCATGCATTTATGTACATGTTCATACAGTGCATTGGTGTATGATTTGGCAGTCATGCAGCTATTTTCCATTGGCATGGGTGCCGTGAAGTTAGCCACCTTTCTTTAGGAGTCCAAAGTCAGCTTTTGAGAAGGTTTTGAGTTCGAGTATGTTTCTGTTTTGGAGGTCACTGCTGTTTGGGTAAATTTCTGTTGAGAGCCTCCGCGAAGGTGGGTGTCTGGTTTGTATTTTTATGTGAGAGCTGTTTCGTGGGTATTTTGGAGGGCTATGTGTTCCATGTGGTGTGGTGCAGGTGTTGACCTTCTCCTCTTGACCAGCTAGTCTGGTTTTGGCTGGAGAGTGCATAGCTTCCAATTTGGTGATATAAATGCATCTCTCACAAGTCTGAGTGTTGGGAGATAAGAGTGTTGTCTGTCTACATGAGGTAGTTGCTGCACTGCCTCAGAATGCCCATGTGCACCAGGTTAATAGGAGAAAGCATGGGGAACTGCCCTTTAATGATGCCAGGAGGGGTGGTCATAACTACTAAGTACTGGATCTATTTCCGTGAAGAACGACTAGTGCTAATGGCACTTAGGTGTGGTACAATAATTGCTACAAAAACCTGTTGAAGTGCAAAGCAATTAGGCTATTTGAAGTGCAACAGAGAAAGAACTAGCAAGATCTAAGGGAAAAACTGAAGAGCAGACTTTCTTGCATCAGTAATAGTTTATCTCAGCTCAGCGCCGCTGTGTGGGACTTAAACAAGCTTAAAAAAACACACGTCAGAAATGTGGTAGCATGTGACACTTCATTGTTGAAAAATATAAGCCAGTTTTTGCCATTTCAGATGTGCTAATCAACCTCGATACTCGTTTATTAATTAATTGTCAATGAAATACTAGGGCTTGGATACATTCACACTTATGTTGGTTATCACAAACCGTAATAAATGTTTCATTTCTACTTGTGTGTGGCTTAGTGTGTCAAGGTTTTGACACACAAGTCAAGCTCCGTGAGCAATCTGAACAATGAAGGAGTTCTTGGTTATTAAAACCCAAGTCTTTTCATTGAAGAAAGTAGGCATCATCAAGGGACTGCACTTTGTGTCGTGGTTATACTGTAGTGCAAAGCCCAAGTTCCTTGCACTTGAGTCCCTGGCCGGTAAGTCTCCTTGAAATTATAATATGTGAATCAAAGCTTAATGTGTTGCTATGCCAACTTCATTACCTCAGGATGACATATTTTTCTTTTTGTGCAGCAAAATCTCTGAATGATTTTCTTACTGCAATACAACTGTCAAATCTGACCCTTCATATGTAGAGGTTTACTAGCAATGTACTCAGACTGAAAAAAATAAAAAAAAGCATAGAATCATAACATATACTTTATCTGAGCCATCCTTATTACCAGAAATAATATATGTTCTCTATTAAAAGGTATCTGTTTAGCCATTCGGATTAACTTTGGAATACATATGTCTGTATACTATAATCCTTATTTTATTAAAATAATGACTTATTGTAGCTAAAATGCTATCATTTTAAAGACATGATAGCATCCCTTTAGTGTAATCTAGTGCAGCACACCGTATTATATATTTACTATATGATAACCATGTAGTTGAGCTGGTCTAAAGACCCTTTTCAGCCACAACCAGAAAATCAAAATTAAGAGCAGATATTCATATAATACATTCATCTGATAGGAGATAAACATAACAGACATTAAGCATACATATACAAAGCAGTGATGCATTACATCAAGAGTAAATCATTTGTACAAGTAGTATAAACAGTATTTAAATAACACTAGCAAAAAATGCTTCAATGGCTAGGTAAATGCAAGGGATAAACGATCATTTCATTAATAGTTCTCCCTAAAGTTTCTGCATAAAGTCAGAAATAGTTGTTTTTAATGCATTTAATGACTCTGGACCCCTGGTTTTCACTGGAACTTTGTTTTACAAGACTGGTCATAACTGGGAGAATGCCAATTCACCAATGTTTGCTTTAAAAGGAGATCTAATTAAAGTCAGACTCTTCTTGATTATTTTCGAGGGAGTATAGCTAGACTCTGATGTGATTTCTCTACAGTGGAATGCATTTGCCTGCTTTTAGCATTTTTTTGAATTTGAGCATAGGATGATCTTTCAGTGAACAGTAGCCATTTTAGTTTCTGTTGGAGACAGTGGTGAGATCAACTACAAGAAGTGAAAGAAAGGGATTAAAGGCAAGACATATGAATTTGTATTCTGATACATAGGACGTAGCATTATCATGGTTATCTGTAGTTCTAATATGCTGAAGATTTGGAATTTTTTGAGAAAAAATGCAAGCAGCATCATATTTTATGTTTATTTATAAGCTGGTTAGATTCAGTATGACTGCATAACTTAAAAAGGGATGGATGAAGGTTGGCGTGTGGAGCAGATAGCCATAAAGCCCCTGACTACTTTTTATGTTTACATTTTTTAAAAGCAGCACATGTTCCTCTAAGCTTTTGCTGTTGCCATAAATAAATTTACACTGATTCAATACCACAGACCATAGAATTGAATCATTATTCGATATAGACCGAAGCTTTTCCATTTATTGTACATTACTATCTATCCGATGGTCATGTAAGAATTTTGAGGTGTGGCTAAGTTATTGGGTCTTCTTCCAGAAGCTTAGTTTATGCTGTAAGACCAAAGGGACATTTTAGGCAGAGGATAAACTGAGAGAGTTGCATCACTGTTTAGCCAGAAGAAGAGCATTAGGACCATATTTTGGAATCTAGTGTGTGGATGCTAAGGTTTACTTTGAAGTATTTTAGATTTGTATGTTGTCTTGGGTCTTATGGGAGAGTATTCCAACATTTGGATACATAGGAATACATTGCTTCATTACCTGTCTTTAGGGAAAAGGAAGTAGGACAAACTCAGAGTCATATAGACCCTTAAGCCTAGGTTCATGTCGTGAAAAATAATGCAGAAGGTAATATTGGATAAGTTATTGTCAGAATTGGATAGGCTGGGACTTAAAACCATATATCAGTATGCATACATGGAAAATAGATCTTGTTAAAACAAAGAGTGAGAAGGTCACACTGAAAAACCAATCAGTAAAAACTAAATGAAAACTCCAGCCAAGCTAAAACTTCCAATGAGTGACCTCCCAAACCTCATGTGACAGAGGCACATGGGATATATGCAAATGACCCTTATGAACATCAGGTGTTTCAGCTATATGGCGATTCTGATTGCCTATGACTTTTACGTTTGACGTTTTAATGGACAATTTCAGGCCAATAAAGCCAAACCCCACTAGCTATGGATATGCATATTTCAGCCTTATGACCTCATCAGCATAGCACAAGTAGAGTGTTTGACTAAGCATAAGAAACAAAGGGTTGTTCTACCCAGCTGATGCCCATTATCATTAGGGTGACTGCAAAATATCCCAACTAACAAATTAAAACAAAGTGTGAGAAGGTCACACTGAAAAAACAATCAGTAAAAACTAAATGAAAACTCCAACCAAGCTAGAACTTCCAATGAGTGACCTCCCAAGCCCACATACTTCACCTCCTGCACCAACCATGCTCTCAACACATAAACCATCATATTTGGAGGTCCTCACCAGAAATGTTCCTAAACACCAGATACCTCAGAAACACAAACATGCTACACCTAATACAGTACCTAGAGCACTCATTATGGGTCTACTTGAAAAGACCAAAATATGACATAACTGAATTCGACATGACTGAGACAATATTGCCGAAACCTCACATGAACAAACACTCAGAACACCGATAAGGAACTTTGGGGAAGCTAACCACTTGTCCATCAACACAAAAAACACAAACCAAACCCACCAATGTGATCTCACTACAGTGGGGAAAGGGCAAAGTTCATCATGGTGGCCAAGTGCTTCTTTTCCACAGTAAAATTCCAGTGTTCTGAGTGTTCATTCATGTGAGGTTTCAGCAATTTCGTCTTGGTCATGTCAGCTTTGGTTATGTTGGATTTCAGCCTTTTCAGGTAGACTCCTCAATACACATAAAACTGCAACCATAAATGTCTCACCAAACAAGGCACTAAGGCAAAGCACATCTAAACCAAATTTTTTGGTCATAGACAACTCTAAAGTGAGATGTCCTACTCCACAGGCTGGACCAGGAGAAGGTTACGGTCAGGTATCTATTGGGTGCCAGGGTCCACCAGATCACACATGCACTCAAGTCTCTCCACAACAAGTACTGTTATGACTCTGTCATAGTTCATCTTGGTGTGAATGACTTGAGACGTACCTCACTGGGCTGTATGAAGAGAGACATGACTGAGCTCTCTGAATATGTGTCTCAGGCAGGTATGTCCCTAGCATTGTGCAGCATGCCACCTTCATCTAAGATAATACCACAATATAAACAAAAAATGATTGACTTCAACAATTGGCTCAGTTTCCAGTGTCATTCTAAGGGGATCCTAGTACCTGCCAGCCTGGGATGACATGGTAGATAGACTACACTGCTTTGCCAGAGATGTCATATGTCACCTCTGGGATTTCGGTTACTGACTAAGGCTCTTGCCTCCCCATAGTGCCTTTTTTAGACGATGTCACAACACCAAAAATCTTGATGTAAAAATATCTTCAAAAAGCAATGTCAAGGTTTTGCTACTAAATGCTAGTAGTCTAAACCTTAAATGGCACTCACTGGAAGCAGCCCTCACCTTAGAAAATGCTGACATCTGTGCAGTCACATGGACTTTGCTTCAGGCCATGGAAGGCACCCAAGACATAATGGGTTATAATGCCTTCCACACATTCAGAACACACACTGAAAGTGCAAGAACTTAACGAGGTGGAGTATCAATATTCATCAAAGATAAATACATCTCTAGACTGGTTAAAGAAAACAATTCCCTTGAATTAATCTGGGTCCAACTGGCTATAGGTAAGACCACTCTCCAAGTTATTGCTAGTTATACACCCCCTCCATGAACCAGGATACCCACACTGCATACTTGGATATAGTTGAATTGCTCAATATTTAACCAAACACCTGGTTGTAGTTGGGTTTAACTACCCATCCATAGATTGAGTAAATTATATGTGTACTAACACACTTGCCCAAAAGTTCTTGGACTTCATCAACTCCAATTCCCTGGACTAGTAGGTTGACACCCCCACAAGGGGGACAAACATTCTGGATCTGGTGCTCACTAACATGGGTGATCTTTGTACCACCCCATGTGTGTGGCCCTCCCTAGTGAGGTCTGATCATAAATCTGACTCATTAGAAGTAACAATCACATCTGACCCCCCCCCCCCACCCCCATTAGCAGCAACTACACTAAAATTCTTCTCCAATTACAACTTACAACTTAATACATGGCAGCATTAATAGCTTCAAAGTGCCTTCCCTCAATGATGGCATGGACACCTTATTGACTCAGGTGTACCTGATAGGACCAAAACACAATCCTCAAGAAAGAACAAGCCTGCCTTGCGGGCATTCGTCATTAACAGGTTATACAATAAGGGAAAGAATTTTCTGTCCAAGAGCAGAAATGAATGGTCTCTAAACTGGAAGCATTCCCTCCTTGGCTTAAACAAGCAAATAAGACACCTTGTAAGGCATTCTAAAGCTAACCATGAATCCAGATTAGGCTCCTTTGCTAAGGATAACCATAAGGCCTTCTTTAGCTGTGTCATAAACCTTAAAGGAAAAACTCAGATCTGAGCAGAACTAGTTGTTAATGGCACCACATACACTGAACCCAAAGAAATATCCAACCTGCTAGCTGATAGGTTCAGTGAAAACTTCTCTCTCCTGTCCCCACCACGTATCCCCCAGAGCATCCCTACCACCTGCCCTCAACCTAGTATCTACAAGGACCAGATCATACATGCTCTTTCCAAAGACAAAAGCACAACCTGTATGGGACTTGATAATATTCCAGGCTGCATTCTAAATGGATTCAAACAGGAACTAGCTGCACTGCTGAGTACTCTTATTAACCATAGTCAAGGCACTGGTTTTGTACTTGCTGAATGGAAAAACAGCAGCTGTCATCCCCTTACATAAGGGTGGTACCTCCACTGACACTGGGCACTATAGACCATAAGCCTGACACTGGGCACTATAGACCATAAGTCTGACACTGGGCACTATGGACCATAAGCCTCACCAGCTTTCTCTACAAGGCTATGAAAAGAATAATCCTGGACCTTGTCAACAAAGATCTAGGAGACCTCCAAACACTTGGTCCAACTCAGTTTGGCTTTGGTAAAGGGAGATTCTGCCTCTTGAACTTGGTGGACTTCTTTGAGACCATCATCAAAGCCCTGGATGAAGGCAAATCTATACATTCATCCTACCTGACCTGGCCAAGACCTTTGACACTATTACCCACTCAGCCATCATTGTTAAACTTGCCCAGCCGGAGATCAACCCGTATATTGTTAAGTGGGTTGCAAACTGGCTCACTGACAATGCACACAGTCAAAATAGATGATTCTACCTCCACCAGCAGACCCATAACCATCGATGTTCCACAGGGATTAGTGCTGGAGCCTCTGTTTGTTTGGAACCTACTTCTCAGATGTACAGGCTAAAACAAAAGGCCTATGACTGACAAAGTTTCCTAATGATTGCAAACCAGGTACAGCCGTTGTGTCCCCATATGATGTCTGCATCCTACAAGAGGGACTTACACAAACAGCTGGTGCCAAAGTCATGTGCTAAAACTCAATGCAAAAAATGCATTATCCCCTTCAGCAAGGGCGATGTCCCTCAAATTACCATATTAATGACAATACCCTAAGCATGCAATCAGTGGTGAGAGATTTGGACACACAGTTTGACAGCAGCTGTTCCTTTGACCACCACATCTCCACAGTGGTAAGAAATGCTTTCTTCATCTCCCACCTCATAATTAAGGCACTGCATCCAGAACAAAACAGATTATACGCCCACTGTACTACTCACTCATCAGGCCAATAATGGAGTACAATGCTACCTTTGGTATGTACCTTACCAGGTGCTTACAGCAACTGGAAAGACCTTAAAGCTTTCTTACAAAGAAAATTCAGGGTCTTCAGTATATGTCATATGTTGACAGAGTGAAATTACTGTCACTATACACTGTGTCTTACAGACTACTCAGAGGTGACCTCTGCCTTGCATATAAAGCAATCTCAGATCCTTCTATTTCTAATGGAAATGCTCCACATTCACAAATCAAATGGTATAAGATGCACTCGCTCTAGGGAACTCAACCTAGTATGTGACACCAACAGGACTTGCTGGAGAGACAGATATGTCTCAGAGATTACCTCTCCTCTGGAACAAACTTCCAATTCAGGTAAAACAGAGCCCGTCACTGACCCTATTTAAGAATAATTTTGATGATTGGATGGGAAACTGCAAATTCACCCTGGGAGTTTCACCTGTGTCCCTCTTGGACAGGTGCAGTAGTTGTTGACTTAGTTCCGCTTAATAACTTGATATTCTTGGGAACAGGTGTTGTACTTGTTAGGCTTGTAAGGGCCCTAGGGCTATTAACCTAGTAACTTCCTATGATCCTATGTAACATGATATTCTATAACAATATATTAACACCTATAAAGGAAAAAAATTGTACTGTGATTTAATTTATATAGATTTACCTTCAGCATTTGACAAGGTCGTACACAAAACACTGATCAATAAATTAGAACAACTAGGTATTTACGTACTGTTGATAAGATGGATAACCGCATGGCTTACAAATAGGACATAGCAAGTATCATAAAGCATTTGGACAGATGAAATTCTTGGTTACGGTCAAGGTGTCCCACAGGGCTCTGTCCTAGGCCCTTACGGTCAAGGTGTCCCACAGGGCTCTGTCCTGGGCCCTTACGGTCAAGGTGTCCCACAGGGCTCTCTCCTAGGCCCTTACAGTCAAGGTGTCCCACAGGGCTCTGTCCTAGGCCCTTACGGTCAAGGTGTCCCACAGGGCTCTGTCCTAGGCCCTTACGGTCAAGGTGTCCCACAGGGCTCTGTCCTAGGCCCTTACGGTCAAGGTGTCCCACAGGGCTCTGTCCTAGGCCCTTACGGTCAAGGTGTCCCACAGGGCTCTGTCCTAGGCCCTTGTTTAGATTGCATCTTTCAGACCTAACTTTTTCATCTGAGGTCTTTTACATGCTCTTTACTAACCCCAATTAATATACTTTTTTGGCTGTAGATTGTCAGTCGTTATCGTCATAAAAGGTTGGAAAAAAAACATGTCGGATAAAAAATAATAATGACTGTGGATATTATTTCCAGGGGCTTTGTACTCAGCACGACTTAAATCAGAAATGATACAATAGTATGAATGTGGTATTGATATTGTAAGCTCCTTATTTTTGTCCTTTAGTAATAACCTGCGTTGATCGGTCTGAAGATCTTTTCTACTAGAACAATTTATGTTTCCCTATCTGCATTGGTCGAGTTAGAATATAGTTCAATGTTTATATATAATAATATATCTATTTGTTGTCAGTCTGTAAATAGTTCATTTTGCAAAAATGATTTACCTTTAGAAAAAGGCATAGACAATAATGCAGACATATAATTCATTAATTTGATACAAGGATTACTGCAAATGTTTTATTTGTGATCATGTCACCTGTTCTGTTTTGGGATCATTTTATTTTTTGTACAAACACTGAGAAGGCCCAGGTTGAGTGAAAACTGGCTTGTTGTTGTTCGTGATGTTGGCTGCTGTAAATAAAGTCTAGATTAAGACTAGAGCTGTGTACTTTCATTTATTTTTAATTATTTGCTGGGATGTTTACCTTATTTATGCCATCATCTTATTTCAATTATGTAATTGATTTCAGTTCTGGAAATAGTAGACTCCTGACCAAATACCAGTACTACAGATGGTTTCAACATCTGCTGTTGAGGAACAATATTCATGTCAAGTAAAGTATCTGTTGAATTTATTCTGCTGTGGTACATGGGGTTAAAATGCATATTCAAAAGAAGACTCTAAAATAAGTTGTTAATCAATCTCAGAATGACTTTGTGTGTACTTTAAATATGCTTATGTGGTTAAGTGGGCTGCCATCTTCAGACAGTTCAGGAATTTTTAGGTGTTCAGGAATTCATTTTTATATAACCAGTGTATCCACCGGATAAGCTCTCATAATAATCAGTTTGTTATTTTGGATCTGTGTTATAAAAGTGAACAGTAGTGATTTCTGTCTCATCTAGGTCAGCAGACAGGACACCCTTATCTTTCTCTACCACTTTTATTGTTGATAAATACTAACATCTGCGCAATTTGTACAAATGATAATGAATGTTACGTGAGTGTGTGAGATAAGAATGGTAAAGAAGGAAGGATAAGAAGCTTCAGTTATTTTTTTAAGGATGAACATCAGATATGAATTTTAGAAGTATTTTTTACCGGAAGTGTGATGACTAAACTGGATGTTCTTCTAGGACTATGCTCTCTCTCACCACTAGTGGGCACTAAGACAAAAAACGGGGAAAAAAATAAAATCAAAGCTGAACTCAGTTGAAGAAGGAAATGGATGAAGAAGGGAGGATCACCTACTAAAAGGGTGGATTATAAACGTGGACTGCCATGTGGTATTTAGTTTCTCCAGCAGGCACTGACTAAGTACATATGTTAATATATGTTAGAAATGCGAAACTCTTTTCTTCAGTTCTTTTATTGTCTTCTTCATTTACCTTATTTAAATCCCATTTATCTTTTGTTAGTAGTTATACTTAAGTTTACGTTTTGCCAATCTTACTACATTATTTATTTATTCATTATTTATTTTGCATTTGTTTGCAAAGAAAGTTCGGCTGGGTCATGAGGTAGCCATTTTCAGTGGAGGCCTGGGGAGAAAATCTCCAGATATGTATGGTTAACAGAATGTAAAACTAGACAAATGTAATAAAGTCATGACGTTCAAGCACAAATATGAAAACAGCACATTAGTTTAGCAGAATAAGAACTTGAAAGCCTGATAATAGGAATATGCAGCATTATTTACATAATAGATGTTTATCATAATAATTACTATTCGAGTTCATGAAATATGGTAGCAGATTATATTGGTGAAGACGTAAGATAGTACGAGTAAAGAAGGGTAGGGTGTGATAGAGGGGATAGTAGGAATAGATATGGAAATGGTATAGGTGTAACCTCAGGGGAGTATGTGTAGAGGAAGAGCGGGCACAGTAAGTCAGTAGTGGGGATAGAGAGAGTAGAGACCGAAAAAGTTCTGAGAGGTTGATGCCTCCATTGATTTTAATTGTGTTAATGATGGTTGTGATGACATTTTTTATTCATGTGTGTCTAAGAAAGGGGGTGAATCTGAAGTAAATGCATACTGGCTGCTTATTTAAAGCAGATAATATTAAGTACTGCATTTCTTTTTGTCTCGTTTTAATAATGAAGGGGTACAGCATTTTTCAGCTATGCTTAACTTTACTGTGGAACAAAAATATAGGGAATTCATGAGTAATAAACAGTCAATTTGTTATAATTTAACAAAAAAAAATGAATGGGGTGCTTTACAGGACTTGTGTGCTCAACATGAATTAATTGTTAAGCCTGCTGGAAAGGGCAACAAGATTGTGGATTATGCACTATATGCAATATTTAAAAATGTGTTATGGAGCATTTAAATGATAGGAATGTATATGAAAATTTTTCTTTAGATGTATATAGGTGTATATGTAGAGTCAATGATACAATATGAATTATTACTGTGTAAGGGACATAGATTAGGATAAGAAGATATAGAAAGATTTGCAGTTAAAGGATGCAGTACGGTCACATTTTACTGTTTGCCAAAAATTCACAAAAGTCTTAATAACCCTCATGTCGACCAATAGTCTCAGTTTATACATATTATTTGCACAATATTGGTTAGTTACTTCATAACTTTCTTCATTCCATTATTAAATTGCGATCGTGTATCAGGGACATCCCTGATTTCTTGTCAAACCTTAAGGATTTAAGGTGGATGACCAACATGTACTGATTAACTTTAGACATGAAGAGCCTTTATATGAATATTAAACATGTACATGGGATTCAAGATTTGCAACATTTTTGAGGGGAAAGTCCACTTATTAGTTTTGTTATTGAACTGTTGCAATTTAGTTTAACTTTTTTTTTTTAATTTAATAATGTCCTTTACCATCAATTGCAGGGTACAGCCATGGGGATACTGTTTGGCCCCATATATTCCAATTTGCTAATGGGACTGTTTGAAATTGAATATATTTACAAGCATACTTTTTAAAATCATTTTGTAATGTATTTCCATTATATTGATGATTTGATTTTTGTTTGTTAAGGTGGCAAGACCAGATCTCTGATTTGTTTTAGATCAAGGGAAAATATATTTGCCCAAGATTTACTAATCTTCCATGCTGGACTAGCTTAGCGACCATTTAGGAGCAGGACGGCAGTGGGCCATGCATATTAATGATGCACGCTGCTCGAGCTCCTAGGCTTACACGGAGCGTGTAAGAGTGCAGGGGGTGTGTCTGAGAGCAGAGCTCTCAGAATAAATATGCCCCCACAATGTAGAACAGCAGAAAGGGAAAAGCAATGAGTGAGACCGCCCACAGGTGACCACATATCCCCACCAACAGCCCCTCTTGTGTATAACAGCAACAGAATATAGAAATAAAATGAAGAAACCTTTTTTTCTTTTTTAAACATTCGATTACAGCTAATAGTAGGTGCATGGGTGTGCCCATCGCTTAGCTATGGTTAAAGCAGCTTAAAAGGCTGAAGAGGATAACAAGGAAGAAATATGCAAATGAAGCAGCAGAGCAATAATGTAGTGGGCAGAGCATTTGCCTTACAAGCAGGTGTTCCCAGTTCGAGTCCCACTGCAGCACATCCAATTTTACATGGCAAAGCATGTTATGACCAATATTTTTGTTGCATAACCCACTAAATAACACATATTTATGAACTGGATTACTGCAGTAAATGCACATGTGAGGTGTCAGTGTCATACTGAATAAGGCACTAGTAAGTAGGTCTAAGCACCAATAAGCAGTAGTAAGCACTAGTAAGTGAGTGTAACCCCGTTTGCGTGGTGGTAAGCAATGCCTACACTGGCTAAGCAATTCTCAAGCTAACTCTCTGTAAGCAGATGTAATGGCAGGTTAGCGGTGCTTACCATCACACAAACCCACTTACAACTGCCTAAAAGTGCCTTAATCACTCTGTATCCAATGGCCCTTGTTCTGCCCATCAACAAAATAAACAGCCATGCAGGTCTTGAACCCAGGACCATATACACCATAGTCCCAGTAGTTATCCACCAAGCCATCACAGAAGTACAGAAGAATGAGGTAGTAGCAAACAAGTCCTCACCATAGTATAACCAAACCGAGCCTGTGAAAGGCATCAGTATATAATCATATGTGCCGTAACCCACTACATAACATAAATATGTGAACTGGAGTACAGCAGTAAGCCCAGAAGTGAGGTGTAATTGTAATAGAGTGTTGATGTCCCCAAATAAAACACAAGGACCCCCACAGAGTGTATGTACACATCAATCAGGGATACCAAGCATACATATAAGGTGTAATGAATAATAATAACACAATGCCAAAAAGGCATTATAATAAAAGTCTAATGTAAGCAATGCTAAGCATTGCACAGGCCAGCTTAGGAGGTGTGAGCAATGTGTAGACCAGCTAACTCATTGTGCCCAGTGGTATACCCCTTTAAACAATGCCAACCTTAGGTAAGCAGGTTAGCCCATAGCTTAGCCTTTTCAAAACTGGCCAATCATGGAAAAGTGCAGGAAATCAGTCCTACTTAAACCCGCGAGGCGGGAATACATCTCATAACTGGTTGTAGCGTCCCCTTGAAGGCACTATGGCAGTAAGGGGAGAAGGAGTGCACTTCTGGGTGCAGCGCTGGTGCATCCAGGAGTCCAAGGTCATGGCAGGACTCCTAGTTAAAGACCATGCACAGAGACTGCTGCAGGGCCAGTACCAGGGCTCTCAATATAAGACAGAGGCCTGAGATCGTCTCGCCCGAGACCTCACCAGTGCAACTGGCATACGCACTATGCCGACCTGAAGCAGCGGAAGGGGGACCTCTTGGAGGAGTGGCTCTAAAGGCTAGAGCATCAGGGGATGTGCCATACGTAAGTATCACCCCAGTATGTTTGTAATAATTGCCAGCTCAGGTATATCATGGGTAGGTATGGCTAAATATTCCTCTTATGTCCCTCACAGCTGCAACAGAGCGGGCCGTGAACCAGGAGGCCCACATCAGCTGCCTGGCAAAGTTGCGATGCGAGGCAGGTCAGTAATAATCATGGTTTTCCTGTCATAGGAAATAAAAATAAAAGTAGTAGTAAATGAATTGCTAGTATAAAACCTGTATTGTTCAAGGCAAGTACTGGATACACTTGAGAATATGGCAGGAAGAATATCATATTGTTTGTATATCAATAAAAGTGTAATATCCTGACAAAACAGGTCTAACTGCTGGACTGCATGTGTATATTCTGGTATCATGTGGTAACGTAGATTTGCAATCATGTAATAGTACTGTTGTATTATGCACTGTTACCCACACCATGCACCATAAGTTGAATATGTAGGAATGCCTGTATATGACAGGTGTAATCCCCAGAGGCCATTTAGTACAACTGAGAGACACATAGACACTAAACAGGGAAAATGCAGACAACAAAAACTGAATAGCACATGCAACTGAGATGTGAACTGTTGTTTATTTAGCGCACACAGCCACAGTTCGAATCCTGCCAGTGATAGTAATCTGCATATAGAATTATATCCCACAACTGTACAGATATGTCCAGAATGTCTATTAAAGTGGCCCATATCTATTGCCTATCAACCTGTCCCCTGGGAAATTAGTGGGATGATCTCAGACGTATAGGCAGCAAACAGGAAATACAGCTGATTGACACACATCTATGACAGCAAACCTGGCACACTGGCAACTCCCCAATACCTTATGTGACTAAGAAGCCATGTATGTCCGATTTGCACCCCAGCTTGTTAAGCTGTGGTCAGAGTGTGTACAGTAACAGAGTGAGATGTATGTGCATAATAGTAATGTGGAACCTTGTACTGTGTGTGGGAACATTCAGGTAGTGCTAATAAAGATTCCTCCCACAGGTCTGTCAGATACCAACACTGTGCCCAGAAATACAGGAATGATATGCAGTTGCTCTGAATAATGAGGTATTACACATCACTGTCACCCACACAGTCCTACAACATATAACTGTGTAGGAAATCTGCATAAGAGTGTTGTTATACAAGGTCAGAATGCATAAGCACAGTGGATTAATAAGACAGAAAGCAAATTGGAGATATACAGCAATATCAATATAGCAGACACAACTGTGATGGACAGTGTTTAAGTTGTAGCAGACACAGCCATGATCTGAATCCTGGGAGTGGAATTAGACTGCATACAGATTCATACCCCACAACTGTACACATGAGGCCAGAATGTCCAGTATATGTGCCCATATCTGCTGCCTGTCTCCCTGTCCCCCTACTAAGTCTGTGGGATGATCCCAGATGTGTAGCCAGCAAACATGGAATACAAGTGATTATCAACCATCATGAGAACACACCTGTCACTGTAGCAACCCCCGAAACTGTTAGAAGAGTAATATTTCAAGTATGTCCTATCTACACTCCCATGTTGTCAAGATGTGACCAAAGTGTGTACAGTAACAGAGTGAGATGTAAGGGCATAATACTAATGTGTAATCTGGAACTTTGTGTGACAACAGTCAGGTAGTGCTAACAAACATTTCTCCCACAGGTACGTTGAATACGAACACTGTGCTGAGAAACACAGACCAATATAACCTGTAACTGGTACTGTCCACCCTGGTATTGTAGGGGATTGTGAGTGTTGCAGTTTCTCTGAATAATAAAGTATCACTGGCCACTGTCACCCACATTGTGCTACATAATATAACTGTGTAGCAAAGCATGTATATGTGTGTTTCAGGTCACTAAAGGTGGAAGAGGGAAATATTCTAGATATGTCCAGGCACACCAGCATGTGGTTACCACATGGCCAGAGTCTGTGCAGAAAGAGTTGGATAGCATAGTGCAAAACATCAACCTGGAATCCGGGTGTATGTGTACAGTTAGTCAGTGTTAACAAACATTCCCTCCACAGGTATATCAGGTAAGAGGTGTATACTGCAGGTAAAACCGGTTCATGTGTAATGATGACAGCCATATCACTGCCCACAATAAGACTATAAGGTAGTGTAGTAAGACTTGTAAGGTAAAGATAACAGCACTGACTAAGAAAGTAATGTGGACTACAGGAATATACTACTTGTTAATTGACATCTTTCTCCCCCTCACCTTATCTCCAACAATAATCAACATACCCACCTCGAGTGGTATGTACTGACTCTGGTAATGTCCAATTGTTTGATAAATATTTTGATGGTTCTCATGCATGTGCCATATTGAATTATTCCAACATTGTTGGCATGGTGTCATCAACATACCTGCATGCTGTTCTTATTACCACTGTGCTCCCATATATGCATGTGTTTTGTTTGCTATGCAACTGTTCCATATCTGATGTATGGGTTAACGGGAATATCTATGGATGCTGTTATACCTAACCCTGGAATGTGTTGAATTTTACTAACCCATATATGATGATGAAATCTAAACACTATAGCATGCTTGGGAAGGCCATTCCCAGCGGACCCACCTGTCCCACCTCAGCTGGCCGTGGCACCGGGCACCAGCATGTCTGGGGTCCAACCGCAGACCTCCCTGTCTGTTGGTCCTTTAACACCTTTGGGTGGAACTGCCTCAGGGGACGGGGCTCACCCCCCCAGGAGTGGGCATGGACAGACACCTGTCACCCATCATCAGGTTTGGGCCGTGGTGCGCAGAGCGATCAACGAGCAGTTTGGTAATCTTCTACTCCAGGTCGAGGGCCATGTGTTGCGATTAGAGAGTCAGCCTGGCTCTGTGGCTCAGCCCTCAGCACAGCCACCTTTGGGGCTGTGAAGGTGCAGTTGTGACTGCCATTGGGTGGGGACCTCAGTCCCACTGTTACCACTAAGGTGCTTGTGGGCTTCTGATATCCCAGCACCCCTCCACATCAAGGTGTTTACCCCCCACATGTGTCATATACTGCCCCTGTATACATCTTGTATGTCTTGTCTGTTAACCTACCCAACCTACCTCTACTACCCCTCCTCAACATCCCACTCTCACCTGAAAAAAAAAAAGGGCAACCTGTTCCCACAAAAAATCTCACCCCATTCATAGCTGTCCATTTCGCACGTGTCCACTGGACACATGTAATCCAGCGTAATTGGCATCACAACTTATTATTGTTGTCCTCACCCCTCTCCCAGAGGTTTGAGTGTCCAAATCTACCTCCAATTTCAGTGTATATGCACAGCTGTTGCTGTAGATGAAATGGGCAGCTATGGACCTTCCCTACACCCTTCCTGCACATCCCTAGCTGTTTTCCCTACTGTCTTTCCCTCTTTGTGCCCCTTTTTCACCACTTTCCTATCGACCCTTTTTTCTTTTCTTTCAAGGAAATTAGCATGGGGGTAGGGGGAATAAGCACTTTTAAGCAGCAGTAAGTGGGGCCTAAGACTGTTTGGGCAGGGGTAAGCACTGCCTACACAGATTAAGCAATTTAGAAGCTGAGTATAAGAAACTGTAACTGGAAGTTAGCAGTGCTTACCTCTGAGCAAACCCGCTTACAAGTGCTTTAAAGTGACTCAATCACTCTGCATCCAATGGCCTGTGTTCTGCCCAGCAACAAAATAAACAGCCTCTGCAAGGCTCGAACCCAGGTCCCTGCACACCATAGACAAAGTGGTTTACCACTAAGCCATGCCAGATGTACATAAATCTGATGTTTTCAGAAACATATCATCCAGCCCAGTCATGCAACAGTACAGAGGATGTATACCATCATTTAGATGTATGTGTAAATATATTAATATCTAAACAGAGACAACATATCTATATATGTAGATATATATATATATATATATATATATGTATGTAGAAATATATACATATATATAAATATATATGAACATATATACATGTAAATGCCTACATCGACACATATATATGTCTACACCTATATGTCTACATATACACAGCAAGTTACATATACGTACACAGATATACATCTATGTAGGTATATACGGACACAGTTATATATATGTAAGCAGATATATACATCTATATGGGTATATATGGCCATACAGCTGTAGATAGCAATGGTAGATTAGCAAAAACATATATGTCTGCATGCACCGTTAATGGGGTTGAGAGGCCCTAAATAATATATGTCTTGTACGAATAGGCATACTCCCCCCACAGCCAAACATGTCTGCCCTGCAATACACTACCAAATGTTGCAGATCCCATAACCATGACCTGACACATCATGGGCATAAGATGTCAACAGTACTACATCCCACCTGTATGTCAGGCTGGTATTGGTAACATATCATGGAGTACAGTCTGCCTGTCATAGGAAATGTAAAATGTGGAAGCTATTAACATCCCCTGGATACATATACACAGACACATATATGCAGATGCAGATATATATATATATATATATATATATATATATATATATATATATATATATATATAAATATATTTAGATATACATGTGACTACACATGCACAAGCAGAGATATGTACAGTAAAATACATATGTAGAAAGTGCACACAATATGAAACAGCCACTATGCCTACAGTTAACACCCTAACAACTGGACACTGAATGAGCCACCCATGCAAATGACATTCGGTGCCTGCAACATATACCCACAGAGGATAAAACACCACACGCAGGTTTGCAGAAATGGAATACCTTTATTTGTGTACTATTACATATGTATATGCCATGTCACATAGCTGTTCAGACACTAACATCCATATCAACAGAGTAATACAACTGTGAAACAATTATGTTAATACAGTAGTCTGGAAATGTCCACAACTGTTCTGTCCAGACCAAGCCATCTCAATCGTGCAATCGTGAAGAAAGACTGGGCCACAGGATACCACACAATCAACAGTAAGTGCATAGTCCAGCAGCCCCTATCTACACTCCATACACAGTCACTAGGTGGTAAAGATTTAAGTTGAGCAAATGGGATGTAACTGTTACATAACAAGGCATAGCTAACACCATCACAGGCACATTGGCAAACATAACAGTCTGTATGGCAGGAGGCAGTAGGCCTGCAGTAACCCACTTTATGTAAGTAATGTCAAGATAGGTGAAATGTATGGTACTGTACATCCAGATACCTTAAGGCAGCTCACCCCTGATACCCACACATTTTATAACAGCCTAGGTTATGTATGGTGCATCCCCCCTAGACTCAATAATACAGGGCCATATACAACTGTTACATACACTGACCTGTGGAGTGCATATGGGCACACATGTATTGTGTAGGTGAAGCCCACACATATATGGCCCCAGCCCCACCATATGTGTGGGGGATACAACAACAGTGGACTGCTGGCAGGAATGGCAGTGTGGTATATGTGCATATATATCACTATCTGTATATGTGTATACATATAATGCTCTGTATATGTATATATCTGGGTGTGTATATGCATATCTATGTACATATACACACCCATCTGTATATGTCGATATGTACATGTGTAATTATCTATATAGATATCTGGATAATCATATGTACATATATATTCACCATATTCCTGAACATGGGGTGTAGCCCTACCTCAGCCCCTATAGTCCCAACTTCGTAGTGCAAGGGGATGTCAGGGATGTATAGCGAGTATATTAGTAGACTATTGCTACTGTAACAGGGATTGTCTTCACAGACATGCTGTGTGTGGGAGGTCACATCTGCTTTTCACATGTGCGCCATTGGCTACTGAGAGACATCCTAAGGACATCATAGTACAGTACTGCTGCAAGCATGTAATGCTCCTGTGGACTACAGCGGAGATATTGGCCAATAGATGTGGACATTCTGACACACTCTGTACAGTTCAGAGGTATACACAGAACCCCTTAGTGCAGAACATGTGGACCAAGCCTGACAATATGGATGTTAACAGCCATGTAGATGGGTATAACACATAATGACAGGTATGCATCCACCCCCATAGGTTATGCATTCACACACCCCTGTCTGTTCTGACACATAACTGCTGTTGCAGAGGTGCAATGGCCACATACTACCCACTAGATATTGACATACATCTGTACAGCATCCCACTGCTCTCTCTGACACACATGACTGTTAAGGGAGGCCCGACAGCAGTACATCTGGCAAGTATCTGGACATGACATCTCACTGGATAAGTACACTAAGCTGCTAGGCATTTAACAAAGCACTGTACAGGCTACAGGCAGACTGGCTCAACACTGGCCTACATCTCCTATGGGGGAATGCACATGGATCTGCATATATAGCAGGCTCTACAGGCATGTCACAGCACAGGGTAAGATACACCTGTGTGAAACTGCATAACCGCAACCAATGTGAACACAGCCACATATGGTATGCTAGCATAATATTACAGTATATGGACTGTCTAACACCATCCTCATATGTGCCACTCACACACTAACCCTACATATACTGGGTCACTACACAGTGTGGCCTGATGCTTGTCTGTGGTATGGGACATGTGTGTGTATGGCCCTCCAGACATGTAAGCCAATACGGTAACATACAGTGGAGCAGCATGTAACATCAGATAGGATGGGACTTAGAACAATGACATCTACCACAGTCTGTGCACAGGCCAAGGTACATATTAACAATACACACACTGTCGACATTCAACATAAGTACACAGATCTCAGTACTATACAAACAACCACAGAATGTCATCAAATATAACCCCTACTGTACATAACGTGTAGCAGTCTGATATCTCACTGGCTTGTTATCAGATATGATGACACTAATTATGGTGTACAGCACATATGCACCACTTAATGCATGACATATGTACAAAGGGTGACAGAGTTGTGACTGGAAGCACATACACGGGGCCAATATTGACATCTTGCTCTGATAACATCATGCATTTACTGTTGTAACAGGGTTTGTCGCAACATATGTCCTATGAAGGATATGAAGTCAGTAACTATCACGGCTTTCACGATCTACAGACTGCAATCTTCACACTACCCTCTGCAGTTCACAGATACATGCTCTGTGGGTAACACATGAAACCAAAGGCAACACACACTGCCCAGTTTGCAAACGAACCTACAGATGGGGAGTCTTCATAAACATAGAACTGACATGGCAGGTATTAATACATGTAGGACAGCCATATCCGCACACACCCTGTTAAACCAGCATAACTCCGAATGCAGTATAGTAGCACTTACACTCTGTAGTCAGGTCAGGCACATCCCCCTCCAGTGTGTTGGCCTGTTTCCACAGTGTATGTTGTCAGAGGTAAATCCCCAATCCATCTGAGATGCTGTTTGCCAAACAGAGTTCCTGCTCACAGTGAATGAAAAGGCCCAACACCAACATGATGTTCCTAGATATTGGAGCGTGTTTCCATGCAATTGGCTATGGGAATGTTACCACAGATGTTCCACATGCAATCAGCTAGGGCAGGGCTCCAATTCATGCAGAGGCCATCAGCTGATCATGAGCATTACCTAAAATACCCATGCTGCTGCCTAAGCAAAGAAGGTGTAGGTCCCCACATCCACCAGTGAGGGATTGAGAGAGGCAGACAGAGGCAAAGACAAGTTAGGGAGGGGTGGGAAAGTAAAACTTAAGCATGTTTGTGTCACACACCTACCAGCACAGGGTATCAAACCCCTGACGACTATGTAGTGCTATCACAGTTCTATGCAGTTATTGGATGCGCCACATAGGCTACCTGTTGTGGAGCCCTCAGAACATATATGTGATGGTGAGTGACATCTGCAACAGGGATATGGTAGCTATACGGTAGGTGAAGTACACGTGCCTGTCCGCATGAACAGGTGCCAGCGTCAACACAGCCACACTCTCACAGGGATGCATACATGTCGACACACTTGGCAGAGCCAGGATTACAACTCATCATTAGTGAGATTGCCACAACACATTACTGTGCAGATATCACATGCACCACATGGGTCATACGGAGGTCATATGGGCAAAGGGTATGGGGAGATGTCTGACATCAGACAGCATGCTTCAGTATGCCAGTGGGGGTTGTAGTGAGTATGGATGTGATCATACACATCATACAACACACACAAACATACAGGGTGCCAGTACTGACATGCATGGGTGCATTTCTGCATGGGTGTGTGGTAGTTGACTGTGCCAGATGGCTATACAAGGCTAGGTGATGGGTATACATTGGTATCAGGCCATGTGACAATGATCTGCATTGTGGCTCAGGGCTGTAGTTTCTGCATTTGCCCACACAGGTGGGTATTGTATCCCCATCCAGTCACCTGGGTGACTATTGTGTGTGGCCAGTGCTGTGCATCGCTTTCCATGTATGTGTTCCTTAGTCCATGACATGGATGGTGTCTGGGATGTGCACACCTCCCACATGCATGTACAGTGACATTTGGAACTCTACCTGGGGTGTCTGGCCCATGTTGTGTACACAGATCATCATCAGATGTGCCAGTCTTAGCCACCTGTGGCGGGAACTGGTAATGGACAGCAGGTTTGCCCTGCACCTACATTGATAGCATGCTAATGGAATTCCCTGGTGTGAGTGGCATCTGTCCATACAGGGCATGTTTTCATCATGGTATGTCCTTTGTGGGTCACATGTGATGGCACCACAGGTGTTGCAGGTGCCCAGTGGGGAACATAGGGAAGGTGCACTGTCTGCATGTATGTGCCTATTGGACAGATGGACAGGGTGCCATGCCCTCTGTAGCCCACTGCAATCCCTCCATAGTTACTATCAGTGGCCAGTATGCAGTGTACTACTCATATATTGGCTGTTGCCTAGGTGTGTGTGTGTGTGTGTGTATGAGACATGGGTTGAGAGTGTGCTCTGGGTAATACTGGGGTTGCTAACTGTGATTGCCTGGCCTTAATGTCACATGTATGGGTATGGATTTGCACCCCAGACTCTCGACTATTTCACATCTGTTATCCCTGTACAGTGGACATTGTGATATATAGTAGGGCCACCATATAAGAAATTTGCAAAATCCACTCCACATTGGGCCCAGGTGTCACACACTCACACCCACCTCCACACAGGGTACTAGTTACAAACACACACACACACACACACCCCTGTCATGTCTGGGAGTAGAACCCCTACCTAACTAGTTTATTACACTACAGTACTACGCAGTTATAGTATGCGCCACAGAGATTACTGGAATACTCCTTCTCCAAAGGTGTATATCACATTGGATGGCATCAGCAGGATTGCCAAAGTAGGACATTCAAATTGTAGTGAGTGTGACTAGCCTAAAATGCATTTCTCCCTCCACAGACAGTGACACACATACAAAACATCCACAACCGACATGTGTGAGCATAGAAACCCTAACAGAGGTCTATATCACACAAAAGCATGAAGATGTTATAGGACACACCACGGGGATTACTGGAGAACTCCTTCCCGAAAAGTATATTTCACAATGAATGACATCAGCTGCATTGCCAAAGTAGGGCATTTAGAATGCACTGAGTGTGACTAGCCTAAAATGCATTGCTCCCTACACAGACATTGAAACACACACACAACATCCAGAACTGCCATGGGTGGGAATAGAACCCTACCAGAGTTCTATATCACACTATAGCAGTACACATTTACAGGACACGTTACGGAGATTACTGGGCTACAACCTTCACAGAGGTGTATTTCTAGGGGGATGACATCAGCAGCCTTGCCAAAGTTGAGCATTTGAATTGTGGGGAGTGTGACTACCCTAAAAAGCATTGCTCTCTACACAGATAGTCAGACACACACACAAACACACATACACTTGCAGGTCTGGGATTAGAACAGCTATCTAACTAATTTATCACACTACAGCAGTACGCAGTTACAGGACGCGCTACGGAGATTACTGGGCTACAACCGTCACAGAGGTGTATTTCTAGGGGGATGACATCAGCAGCCTTGCCAAAGTTAAGCATTTGAATTGTGGGGAGTGTGACTGCCCTAAAAAGCATTGCTCTTTACACAGACAGAGAGAGGCACACACACACACACACACACACACACACACACACACACACACACACACACACACACACACACACACACACACACACACTTGCCAAGTCTGGGATTAGAACTCCTACCTAACTAGTTTATCACACTAAAGCAGTATGCAATTATGGGACATGCCACTGAGATTACTGGGCTACAACCCTCCCAAAGGTGTATTTCACAGTGGATGACCTCAGCAGGCTTGTTATTGTAGGACTATGGAGAGGGTAGTGTGTGTGCATGGGCCATAACCCATTCATCTAGAGGTTGACACACCACATGCGGGCACACACAGGGTCATATTTCATGAGGTACATGCATAAAGATTCTAGATGACACCTTCCTTGTACAGTCATGTTGCACAGCTAGCACGTGCACCACATAGTCTGTACTGCTGACAGATACCGGTGGCTAGTATCTACAGTAAGTGACATCTGACCCTCATGTGGTTGTGGCCCTTTGGCTGTGTACTGGGTAGGACAGGCCTGGATGGCTCCTTGTCACAGTCACCCTCTTCCATGCATCTATGCGCGTCTACTTTTGGCTTATTATAGTGTGTTGTCCTTACATATATTTCCGTATTCCTATCCACTGTGTGTGCAAAGCATGTGTGGTGCATATTGAGGGGTGTCTGCACTAACATCTGCGACTGCCAGTTATGTCTGGTCCACTGGTGTTTGCAGACAGGACCTTCTTGTGTTTGTGTGTGAGCCTGCCCAGTATGACCTTTCAGTGTGTTGTTGACTGACATTGCCTTCATTTCTCTAAGTGAGTAAGCATGCCCAGTATGCCCGTCTGTATTGGATGTGTTGATCAAGTCCAGGTAGTCTGTATTGCAGTGCTGACCTATGTGTTGTACAGCTACAGGTAGCATGCCATTTCTGCAGGGTGTCCATCGATCACATGTCATTGACTGTTACTACATTTCTACATGGGATGGGGGCACACGTGCCTATTTCTACATTTCCTCACATGATTGGGGGGGCACACTTGACTGTTATTACATTTCTTCGTAGGATGGGAGGGCAAACCTGACTATTTCTACATGTCTACACAGGATTGGGGGGGGGACACCTGCCTGTTACAACATGCCTACGTAGAATGTGGGGGCACACCTGACAACTGTACACATTTGCTATGACTGTACTGGTATGTCAGGTACTCCATTTTATTCTGTAGTCTTACCTGTCATGCTGCCTAGAGGCATACCAGTGTACTACAGATCTTAGCTTTTATTTGCCTACATATTAGTTTCAGACTTCCTACCCTTCAGAACTGACATCCCACTGCCTGACCTGCTGTCGTCCGTCTGTGTAGGCCTGGAGGGGGAGGTTACCCATAGGCATCATTCAGAGGCCATAGCACAGCCTTTGTTTGTGTTTCTCTACACCTGTCCTGCTGGCTCTGACTGTTGTTGGGTATGTGAACCCCCCTGACTGGCATGTGTGAGCCACTTACCTTGTGGGTGTCCCAGTATTGAGGGTGGTGCTGCAGGGCTGCCTATGTCGGATGCACATAGTACACTCCCTACACATGGTTGAGCACAGGTAGTGTAATGTTTGGCATCCCTTTTACTGTATGTGAGAGTCGGAGAGAGTTGTCATTCCCTGGGTCCCTCCTGTGTCAGTGTATGTGCTATGCATTGCCTCTTTGCCAAGGCATAGTGGGCACGCCTCCTTCTGCCTACTTGGGCAGGCTCAGGTTGTTCCTCCTCCGAGTCACTCTGTGCCTGTGCAGGCCTTGGCAATGGTGGGGTGCTTTGTGGTCCTGCCCTGTGCTGTTCCTGCTGCAGCTGTTTCCACAGGATCATATTGTGTAGCATGGCACATACGAGGACAATTTGGATACACGTAGCTGGTGAGTACTGCAAGGCTCCATCGGATGTGTCCAGGCACCGGAACCGTGACTTGAGCATCCCAAACACATGCTCCGCTATAATTCTGGTCTGTGCGTGTGCCTCATTATGGAATACATGTTCGGGTGTGTGTGCATTTCTGATGGGTGTCATCAGCCATGGCTCCAGTGCATATCCAGTATCCCTCACTAGGTGACAGTCAGGGATGTCCCCATTGGCAAATCTCTGGTACAGCTGCATCAGATGCCAGATGTGGGAATTGTGATAGCTTCCAGGCCAGCCAGCACACACATTCAGTATTATGCCCTGGGCATTGCACACAACCTGGCAGTTGATGGAGGGGAAGCCCTTGTGGTTGATGTAGACCCTACCCCGCTCACTGGGTGGTGCTTTGATGTGTATGTGCATGCAGTCTATAGCACTCACTACCTTGGTTGGGATGGTGGCCTAAGGGTTAAGGTGTTTGCCTTACAAACACATAGTGCAGGGTTTGAGTCTCACAAGGGATAATTGGCTAGGCTTACAATGGCTTGCAAGGGCAGTTAGCCTAGTACTAACCTATTCTGCTATTTGGTGGAACAGTTGCATATTGCTGGCCAATGCCTCACAGGTGTTGGGGAAATATACGTGCTCACCGACATGTGCTGATATGGCATCCAGGAACTGGTGAAGTACCCTGGATGCTGATGTCTGTGAGATCCCCATCATATCCTGAGTTGGCCTTTGGAAGGTACCTGTAGCTAGTACTCTTAGGCCTACACATACCTTGGTATCCACTGGGATGGGTTCCCCTCTGTTAGTTCTGTGTGTGAGGCATGGCCAGAACAGCTCAACAATTTGCTGTAGGAGGTCCCTGTCCACCCTATAGTGCTCTGCTATCTCCAGCTCATTTATCCCTTGGTAGGTTACGCTGGGTCTGTACACTCTTCTCCGTCTTTTCACTGTGGTTTGGTTGACAGCATTCACATCTTCACCACCCTCAGCCTCTTCCACAAGTTGTTGTATGATAGCTATTGCAACCCCTAACATTTTGCTGCTGTGAGTATTACAAATTCCCCACTTGTTTACACCGGTTGTGTAGTGTGGGAAAAACCAGAGTGGAAGGTGTTTGCTTAGTTTATAGTAGTGTTCTGGCCTGGGCTGGTCTGCTGCTTGTGTAATTGGCTGATTCTGATAGCCAGCTATGCTAGTTCTCCTTGATTAGCTTCTTGCTGCTGTTTTCCTTTCCCATTGCCTTCCTGTTTAAGCCCGGGGGCAAACAGAGTGCTCAAATGTGCACAGTGCTGCTATTTCCTAGTTTAACTTTTGTTTTCTGTCTTTAAAACCCGGTGTGCAGTGCGCACACCTGCTTAGGCATTGTAAAGAGTGCAAGGCAGGTTTAGACACGTCCCCTAGCTTAGCTGTACTAAGCTCGGTGCAAACCCAAGCCACAGGGCTCCAATCCGCTTACAGTATGCCTGACAACACACCCATGATGTCACCTAATTCCTAGGCTTGCACCAAGCTATTACTACTCTTACACTGTTGGGACCTGACTCACATGGTGGGGAAAACTGGGATTCACTATCCTTCCTCATACTGAGCCTCCCTCTTAGCAACCACTACTCACTGGCCATGTTGTCTTCTGCCTGCCATTGACTTGCATGCCAGAATACTTATTTTAGTTAGAATGCTTAATTTAGATTAATTTTGTTATCCCCCCCCCCCCCGATCCCATTTGCACACTGCTGCCCTACGCTTAAACAGCAGAGATGGGCTAAAAAAAAATAAAAGTTGATTTTTGTATTTTTTTTACTGTTTGCAATGCCAATGGCCCTATACTTGGTCATTTGCATGCTTACTACATGATATGCAGCCTTTATTTGGAGCTGTCACAGCTCCATTTTGGATTTTGCAGAAATGTACCCGGTTACTAATCGAGTACGTTTCTACAGATAACACTGGTCCTACATGGACAGTTGCAAGCTGCCTGGATTGCAAAATCACCTAATTTGCATAGATTTCTCCTGCAAATGGGGTGATTTGCATATAGCAGCTTAGTCCATGCCGGATTAGTGCAGGAGGGCACGTGCATGCCCCTGTAGACTGTTCCTGGATCGCACGGCAAACATATTGCCTGCTGGAGCTCCTGCACCGATGTTGCACACCGTACAATCTTTAGAGAATCCTGGGATTGGTCTTTCTTTTGATGAACTAAAGTGGGGGAATAATATTATATATTTAGATGTAAAACTAAGAGTATGACAATGGATACAATTTTTGCATGGTACGAGCTTTCACCCCCGCCCTCCAAACTTGTTCTAGTCATGACGTTATGGTGAATTTTTATGGCTGAGAAGATTATGTAATAGTGAATTAGATTTTATGAAAGAAATTAGGTTTACTGCTCAAATGTTTTTCTCTAGGGGGTATGACAAGTCTGTTATAGAGAATGCATTACTTAGAGTTAAGGGGAATTAATGTGGCCACTAGATTAGCAGTCCATGTCCATTAGAAAAATAGAAAAAATAGAAATCATAATGCATCTTTTCTTAATAGACAGAAATTTTATTTTGTTTCTGCTTACACAGTATTTAGTGAGAAACTGATAGAACTGGTTAAAAATTATTGGAATTTTTTGTTGCATCATGATTTTTCTGCCATCTTATGTCCTTTTAAATTCCTGCCTCTCTTATAAGATATATAAGAGAAAGATACTAGTGCACAGTAATTTTCAGGTACTGAATAAGTATTCCCATAGGAACTATGCTACTTCAGGTATCTTGCCTGTGGGGGCTGTTTGAGTTGTATTTATGTTCACAAATGTTTTTTTTTTTTTTTTTTTTTTTAATTAAGATCAATGGTCATAATACAGAAGGAATGATATACATACTTAAATGCCCATGTGGCTTATTTTGTGTAAGGGAAACTAAGACAGCATTCAAGCTTAGACTGCAGGAACATGTAAGAGATATTAAAAAAATTAATTGTGATAGTCCGGTTTCTCTGCATTTTAAGTTATGTCATGGAGGTGCTCTTTCTGGTTTGCAAGCTAGAATTTTAGAAAAAATATACACAAAATATGGTGATGATACAGTATTTAAAAAATATAAGCTGCTGTATAGAGTCTATTTTTATTTTAACGTATGGCATTTTAATTCATCGGGGTCTTAACACTGAATGTAACCGGAGGCATAAGATATTTGTTTTATTCTTGTGTATGTATATGTATATATATATATATATATATATATCAGGAGCAAATCCAAGCTTTGTTGAAATATTCTTTTATAGAGGTTTTAAGGGAGTGCAGGTTAGTAGCAGTTTTTATAGGTAAAGGAAGGCAGTTCCATAGTGGTGCCACAGAGCAGGAGTAAAGGCTTAGGCCTGAGGTTTTGTTAGGTTTATAAGTTATGAGGAGATGTTTGTCTTCGGATCTGTGATGATTATTTGGGATATAAAAATTGATTAACGGGCTAAGAGCAGGACAAGCTAGTGGGATGTGGATGATTTTGTATGCAGTAGTGAGTTGTACATATTGGAGGTGGAGGGGGAGTTCAAGCCATCTTAGAGAATGTAGGGCTTTACAGTGATGAGTTAGAGAGGTTGCATTTATGGCACATTTGGCAATTTTGTTCTAGCAACTTTCTACTTTTGTTCTTAGGGAGGTCTGTAAGTTAGAATTGAGCAAGTAGGTTTTGGCCAGGGTAATTTTGGTAGCTGCTCTGAGGAAGTTTTTATTCCTATATGACATGCTTAGTTTTTGGTGGGTTTATGATTATGTTTTGTATGCGTAGGTCACACTTGAGATTGTCAGATGTGACACTTAACAGTTTGGTATGCTAAAGCAATTCAGTTTCGGTATTGTTGCTTGAAAAGATCTTGGTTTGTTTGGTTGTTGCAATGGGGTTTGTGGGTGAAGAGAAGGAGCTTCGTTTGTGTTTGGTTTCAGTAGGAGTTCAGCACTAGAGAGCCATGTTTCTGTGGAAGAGAAAGCTTGTTATGTTATGTGTTGTAGGTGAGTTATTATGTCTGATACGCAGATGATAGTGGCATCACCTGCATATTGGATTAGAGTGTCTTCACAGGAGGATGTATGTAAGCTATTGATGAATACATTAAATATTAATGGGCCAAGGGTGGATCCTTGAGGTACACCTGTGTGGGTATGATGTGATATGGGGTGCTATAGCCCTGCCATTTTATTGCTTGTTGCCTGACAGCTAGGTAGCTAGAAAAATCACTGAAGTGAGGAGGAAAATAGACCAATGCTGGAAAGCTCTTTAAGGAATTTGGGGTGAGAAACCATGTCAAATGCTTTTGACAAATCTAGAAATACTGCAGATACTAGTTTGCCAGTGTCATGGGCTTTGTTGACAGAGTCCATAAAATATAATAAGGCTGTCGAGGTACTGTGTGCAGGTCTAAAGCCATTTTGAGTTTGGGAAAATAGGTTATTGCGTCTAAGATGGTGGAGAAGTTGTAGGCACACACATTTTTCAAGACTCCTAGAATGGGGGGGGGTCAAGATTGCAATAGGATGAAAGTTTGTGATGTTATTGGATTTGCCTCCCTTATGTAATGGAATAATGTGTGATCTTTTCCATAGGTTAGGGACATGATTCAGCAATGGATCTGTTAATTAAGATGCTAACAGGGAATGCTATTGCCTGTGTAGCAACCTTTAGGTATTCTGTTGGGAGGTTGTCTACTGAGGTTCAGCAAGGTTTCAGTTTTGTAGCAGTTTGTTTTATTTGAATTAAAGGGATGGGCTAAAATTTAAGCTGGGGATGGTTTGTTTTTTTGGTTATGAGTAAGGGGCTGGTTGTCTGTGTGTAATGTGTGGGTTGTGTAGAGGTTAGTATTGGGGGTATTAGTAGGAGTAGCGAGTTGGCATGGGGTTCATTTGTTAAAATAAGTAAACCAGTCCTCAAGCATTTTTCAGCCATGCCCTGGTACACACAGGCAATGGTAAATGCAACATATACCGGCAGTTTAGAGCAGCCAATAAAATAGTACATTTTTAGAATGTGGGGAAAACCAGAGTTCCAGCTCAATAACACTTGAAAAGTCACACTTTTAACAGCTGAAAAATGTCAGTGAAAACTAACATAGTCCTTATTTGGATTATTTCTCATTAAAATCATGAATAAAATGATAATTATATGGGTAAACTAAACATTTTACAAATTAGTGTATGTGCAGTGATTAGCACTGCTGTATCAAAATGCTTGGGCCTTCATCTCATTTCTCAGCTGGTTGGTTTGCCTCTGTATTGTCTGCATCTCCTCTTTGTGCATGTGTGTGTGTCTCTTCATCCTATGATAAATCTGATTTCACCAACAACCACATTATCATAAGAAAAAATGCTTGACTTTGTAGGTGTATTGTGTTCTGTGTTTATGATTATGGATGCATCACACTTGTTGTATCTTTCGGCTTTTTCCGGTTAGGGGTCGCCACAGCGGAACTCCGGTCCGCTAATGATTGGCAGTAGATTTTTACGTACTGACTTGCCAGGCCTGACGCACAACCTTCAACGAAGGTACGCCCATTCACGCATGTCTCCACACAGAAGACGTTTTAACTGAGAATCGAACAGGACAATATCTTACTGTGAGGCGACAATGCTACCGCAGCACCACCACTGCAGCTACTATGGATGCATCACACTAATAAAAGAAAAACTATTTTTAAAATGCAAGATGGCAAGAATGAACTCATCTCTCAGTCATTACTGGTACAGGAAGACTATCACTGTTAAATATTTTAAGTAGCAAATAAAACATTTTTTTTTACTCCTTGACTGAGACTGTAAGATATTTTACATAGACAGGAAAATAGACGATCAGAGGTAAGTACTGGCACACAGGCAAAAGCTTGCACATGCACATATTCACTCAAACACACACGCACATTTCTTTTCAATGTACTTCAATTTATCCGTAGTAAACATATTTTTTCTATTACAAAAGGTACATGTATGCATGGATGCATGCATGCATGTATGTATATATGGGAGAGTGCTTTTCTAGACTTCTGAAACAACACAATGGCAAAGAAAGTACATTTCATGCAACGTGATGACAGCATTCCAAATGTATGAAAGTTTTAATACTTCTTTGTATGGTATATTTATCAATTTTATTTACTTATTGCTGTTTGATTACTGAGTGCTTGGAGTGGTCTACTGACCCCTTTCAGCTATGACTTGGACATTGGCAGCAACAAGAGATGTCATTATATGTATATACTCTTTTGACAGGGGACAAATTAAATGGCCGAACAATAGTAATGGATGCTGAGTGTAGCTTATCTATCACCCTAAGGCTAAATAGTCTGGTAGCTTGAAGCAGCACTTTGGAAATCAGACAACTAACCAGACATATATGAAAAAAATGGAATGGAAGAGGCACTGGGATGTGAAATGAAAACTGAAGTCACAGTGACAGATGTTGTATAGAAAGCATTTATAGTCCTGAGGGTGAGAATTCTGATGATGTTTGGTAACACCTTGGAATTCAGAAATTTAATAAAACATGTAAGAAACAGTGAAACTGCATTTGTGATGCAGTGTTGAATATGAGCTTCTGTAAGGCAATTTATTTTTCTGATCTGGAAATCTCAGTAATTTCTGCAGGCATGTAGCAGGATTCCAATATTCATTTGTATGAGTCATAGTACAGTTTGTCCTTCACACCAGTATCTTACAGAAAACAATAATTATTTTTCGGAGTTTATTTAATAACCCTTGTATCAATCCATGCTTGAAGGCTGCCTAGTATGTTTCACGCACTAATTTCTCAGAATGTTGAGCAGTCCACACTTCTTTTGATCAATACAATTTTCTATAGCTTGGTATTGACTTAATTACATATTATATAAGAATAGCCATTGTATGTGCATTTATTTATGTATTTATTTACTTTTTTGTTGACTGGGATAGGCTCAGTGGACATAACATACTTCCAGGCTATGCTCAATTAATTATTAATTGTGCTGTTTAGTTAGTTATTAATTAATTATGTTCAGCAACATAACTTTAAACATTGTATCTGATATCATCTTACTTTAACAGGTCAAGTTTATTATCTTTTCCAGATAATACAAGGGTGTAAAGTTGGCTTCGCTGTATACCTTCACTGTTGTACTGAAGAAGCCGTAGTTACAGCTAAGGTTATTTAAAAATATCGATTCTGTTTACAAAAAGGTGGTACACATAAATATCATATAAATGTTTGTTGAAAAAGAGAGACTCGTATATTTGCGTGAAAATTTACCTTTCTTGTAGTTGAATTGCTACCTCATTTTTTTTCCCTTCAGAAGTAATGTTGTATTGACCTAAATAATTCTGAATAGATTTGGATCAGAGAACTAGTGCAAGCTACTTGAGTGGCTGCCAAAGTTTAAATGTGGTGAGATACTTTTTAGCACTATTTCTCTTGGGGCGTGCCTTTGTTGAAGGTTGGGCATCGAGCTGACACCTCGGCGTTTCATAAAAAAAATCTACTGCCAGTCATTAGTGGACCGGAGTTCCGCTGTGGCAACCCCTTACCGGGGAAAAAGCCGAAAGACAAACAACAACATTAATCATGTGTCACATAACGTTTCTTATGGAAGTCGGCCTTCTGTTAGCTTCCCATTTTTCATCTACGTTACGTTTATTTGAGCACCAGGCTGACTAGCATTCTTGCATTACTTCTTTAAGAGTGTTCAGGAGCGCAACACTTTTTCTGTAAAATTATATTTTTTAAAGTTTATCTCAGTCAACATTTTGATGACTCTGCTTCGTGTGCTTCTTGCCAAATTAATCTTCCTTTGTCACTATAGGAATTAAAATTGACTGTCATATTTATTTGTTGTATTACTTGTGCATCTTCTTGCATTTTTGTATCCAATGTATTCCACTACCATATTTATTTACTTATTTTATTTATTTAATCACATTTGATTACTGGGAATGTCTGATTGGGTAAAAGCCCATTTTCAGCACAGGCCCAGGAAGAAAAGCTCCAAATTATTACAAAACGTTTTAATAATAATAATTGTACAGTCTTTATAAATAATACAAAAAAAAAAAAACTACAGTGTAATTACACCAAATCTGCCATAGTATGAAAACAGTGGTTAAGAACAGATTTAAGTTATGACAATGATATAATAGGTATAGAAACTTTATCCAGTTTATAGAGAAATTAAATGTAAGACAGTATAATACGATCAGGAGTTGCAATATGAAGTGAGAAAAGGAATTTTGTAGTATTTATAAAAGCAAAGCCAGGTGAAAGAAATTGATAGGAAGTGTGTGAAGAAGGGAGAGTAAAGAGATAGAAGGTATGAATAGGTATCTGTCTACATTTATGGATGTAGTTTATCCTGGCATTGAGAAAGAACAGAGCCAGCTTTTGGCTAGGACATTTTTCAGAATGGTTTTGAGGGATGGGAGGGAGGGTATTAATCTGATGGATAGAGATAAGGAGTTCCAGGCCTTAGCAACATGGTACAAGTAGACAGTGCTCAGCAGATTTGATAGGTTTGTGGACAGACAGGAGTTTCTGGTCATTAGATCATAATGACCAACTGGGAACATAGTTGTGTAGAATGTTATTTAGTGCCGGACATGCAGATGGATTCTAGATTGCATAGGTGGTAAGAAGCTGTGTAGCTGTATGGTATTTAAACCCTGTGTTTGCAGGGGGCTGTGCTTGTTTTTACCAGGCTGTGGAGTGGTGATTCATTACTGGGACAAAGCAGAAATTCCCTAAGACTCCAAGAGCAGAATAAGTTATTTCTTACATTTATTTCATTGAATTGCACTTCTTAATGCTTATAATTGTGCTATACAGCTAATCTACTACATTTTGCACTGTTATAAAGCTTTTTTTACTGTTTCACTGCATTTGTGTATGTTTTAACTGTATTTTTCATTGCTAGTGTTTCATTACTGTAATTGCATTTTTACTGAATTACTTAATTGTAAACTGCTTTTTCATACGGAGAGTTGTATTTTCTGTTTATGAGTAGCTAGTAGCTGTAGTATAGTTTCCCACCCTCGCTCCCTGTTAGTGTCTTGTTGTTATACCTGGTGGCTTTACAGTTGCCCGCCCCTACTGTAAATTTGATCTGGGACACTCCTCCCAGTCTAGTGTCATTAGCTCATTCTACCTAATACAGATAGAACATTTGAGAAGCCAACCCACTTAATTTCTTAACCTTGAATTATATTCTGTTCCTCCTTTCTCCCTTTCCACTTTATATAAAAACACTTTGCTAGAATCTACCATTGCTAGAATCTCCTTATGTTCTGACTAAGTGTGCTTCTCAAACAATCTGGAAATATAGAGCTGATAAGTATATTTTTGGCACTTTTTAACTGTTCAGAGTTCTGCGTTGTCTTAATTTTTGCTTGACTGAATTATTTATATATTTGCTGGCATTGTGTTCTGATACTCTAAGTGCCTCCATTTTGATTTTTTTCTTAATTTACTGATTTCTGCATGTTTTTAGTCTTTTTTAATTTAATTGCATTTATTTAAACTGTATTTGCTTTAATATTGCTACACACTCAAGTGTGCTAACTTGCACTGCATTTGAATTGTTTTACTGCTGTTTTAGCTGCTTTTCTGTAAAAAAAAAGTTCTAAGCTTGTTGCCCCCCAAGCCTTTCTGTGTCAGAGGGAAGCCTTCTAGCTTATCAGTGGGAGTGGCAAGCACTAGGTAGCCTATCTATTACAGGGGGAGTGGTCTCTGCCCCAGAAATTGTAGTTTAGTGGCTGTTTGGGCAGTTTTTCCATCCCCTTCAACTTTCTGGTTTAAAAGCATGTGTTTGTGCTTGTTTGCCACCTTTCCTGTAACTAGTCTAGTCCTGATACAGATTTGCTGTATCCAGCACTGTTTGTAAGCTTCTGAGCTCTCCAAGCTTTTCTTAGGTTCATAGGTTGGTACTAGGCTATCAGCCCTAGGGCCTATATAAGCCAAGCCATAACAATGGCTATTTCTTCCCACAATATTTACTTCCCTGGACCCCTGTCTAGCAGGGCAACTGATGTGATCCCCAGGGTGAATTTCCTAGCTCCCATCTGATCATCAAGGTTCCTTTTGAAGAGGGCCAAAGAGGCACTCTGCTTGACATGTGTGACGGGCAGTCTATTCCAGAGTCTTTGGAGTCTCTGGGTCAGGAACCTATCCCTCCAGCATGTTTTGTTTATTGTGATGACAAGGTTTAGATCCCTGGAGCATGTGGCTCTGAGGGATTGGGATTTCTTTAAGTGTAGCATGTACAACAGCTCTGGGTTTGACATGGCCTTGTATGTTAAGCAGAGATTGCCTCTGAGTAGACGATATGTAACAGAGTATAGCGCTGGAGTTTTTTTAGATGGTCAGCATAGGGCATCTGCTTTAGGCCTGTGATTCTTTTAGTGAGTTATTTCTGTGGCCTTTCCAGTTGTTGCAGATGTCTTGAAAGGTACATACCAAATGGGGAGTTGTATTCTATAATGGGTCTAATGAGGGATGAGTACAGTGGGACAATGACCTCCATTTTTTCTGGATGAAAAGCCCTTAGTGATGAGGTGTCCACATAGAAGGATTTCCTGACCATTGTGGTGATGTGGTTATCGAAGGTGAGACCACTGTCCACCTGTGTCCCTAAGTCTCTTAACATGCTTTCTGTGTTTAGTGTACTGCCACCTATGTGGTAATTCATGGGTACTTGTTTTTTCCCCAAAGGGGATAACTATACATTTCTTGGCATTGAGCTTGAGCCCATGGCTCTGGCAAGAAGCATCTGTTTCTGTAAGGCCCTTTTGTAGAATATCCACATCATTTGGGGATTCAATAATGGCTCCCAGTTTGCAGTCATCTGCAAACTTTGTTAACCAGAGTCCCTTAGTGTTGGCCTGTACTTCAGAGAAGTAGATGCCAAACAAGAGCGGCCCCAGGACTGAACCCTGAGGTACTCCACTTGTCACTTGTTTGTCTGGAGCTGGATTTGGAGTCGGCTACTTCTACAGTCTGGGTTCTGTCAGTAAGCCAGTTGGCAACCCATCGAGTGATGTAGGGATTAATGCCCAGCTTAGTAAGTTTATCTATGATTCCAGAGTAAGGGATGGTGTCAAAGGCCTTGGCGAGGTCCAGATCAGCTGTGTGGACTGCCTTACCCTCGTCTACAACTCTGGAGACTAATTTGAAGAAGTCAGTCAGGTGCAGGAGACAAGATCGGCCCTTCTCTGTTGGTGGGAAGCCTTCTAGCTTATCAGTGGGAGTGGTAAGCACTAGGTAGCCTATCTACCACAAGAGGAGTGGTTTCTGGCCCAGAAAATATAGTTTATTGAACGTCTTGGTGGTTTTTCCATCTCTTTCAACTTTCTGGTTTTAAAGCCCACATTTGCACGGGTTTGCGTTTGTTTAACCTCCGCTCAGCGGTGCCAAGCTAAGGTAAACTATTACTGGTGACAGAAAGTATGCTCTTCAGTTTTTCCCTTAGATCTTGTTAGTTCTTTGTCTCTTGCACTTCAAATAGCCTAATTACGTTGCACTTCAACACGTAATTTGTAGCAATTATTATAGCACACCTAAGAGCCATCGACACTAGTCGATCTTCACAGAAATAGCTCCACTACTTAGTAGTTATGACCACCCCTCCTGGCATGATTAAAGGGCAGTTAACTTTGCTTTCTCCTATTAACCTGGTGCACGTTGGCATTCTGAGCCAGTGTAGCAACTGCCTCATGTACACAGCCTCCCAACACTCAGACTTGTGAGAGATACACTTATATCACCAAACTGAAAGCTATGTATTCTCCAGCCAAGACCGGATTAGCTGGTCAAGAGGAGAAAGTCAACACCTGCACCACACCATATGGAACACACAGACCTCCAGAACACCCACTATCACAGCTATCACATAAAAACACAAATCACACACACACCTTCATGGAAGCACTCAATAGAAATTTACCCAAACAGCAGAGACCTCCAAGACAGAAATGCACTTTACCACCACAAGACAGCACAAACCACAGGAAACATAGTTCACCTCCACAGTGGGCCCCCTAAACCTAAGCCCCTAAGGCTAAACACCTTGCCCAATGCACTAATCATAGGTGACTCAATAGTGAGGCACACAGATGTCCCACTCACTAGGTTGAATAAGGAGAAGGTAACAGTCAGCTGTCTATCAGGTGCCAGAATCCGACACATAACACATGCACTCAGGTCACACCACAACAAGTATGACTCTGTCATTCCCCATGTGGGTGTGAATGACCTGAGACTCACCTCCCTGACTACATGAAAAGAGACATGGTGGAGCTCTCAAATTATGTGACCCTGGCAGGTATGACATTAGCCCTGAGCAGTATCCTACCATCACCCAGGATGATACCGCAGTACAAACAAAAATATATTGACTTCAACAGTTGCCTAAGTTTCTGGTTTCATTCTAAGGGGATCAAGCATCTGTTTGCTTGGGATGACATGATTGACAGACCTCAATGCTTTGCCAGAGGTGGCCTGCATCTGTCACCCCTGGGTTTCCGGGTACTGGCTAAGGCTCTTGTCATCCCTATAGTGCCTTTTTAGGCAGTGTACCAAAGACCAAATTACCACTGTAATACCTATAAATAAATACAATCTGAGGGTCATGCTGCTCAATGATAGAAGTCTAAATCTCAAGATGCACTCGCTCGATGCACTCCTCAAAATGAAGAACTTCAACATTTGTGCTGTAACAGAGACCTGGTTTAAAGTGGCAGAAAGCACCCCTGCACTAACAGGCTATAACTCATTCCACAGCTTTCAGCCCAAAACATGGACCAAAGCTCCAAAGTTGATGGTGTCTCCATATTCATAAAGGATATGCACACCTCCAGACTAGAAGACCAGCATAATGCATCTGAGATAGTTGTACCTGAACTAATACTGGATAAGACTGCGATCTAGGTTATAGCCTGCTATAGGTCCCCAACCATGTCCCTAGACTCTCACTTCATGTTCCTAAGCACCAGTGGTGGCTGGTGACTTCAAATTAAAGGGGGGTTGCAGGAAACCACTGAATGGGTGGGGCCAATGGGAAGGGGGATGGCCAACTAGAAAGGGGTGGAGCTATGCTCAAAACCATAACAACTGGAACTTTAATTAAATACGCTGCCCTGAGTGCCAAACTGTCATTACGAGAGGCCAAACAAGGCAAAATGAAGTATAGAAGAAAAAATATTTCAATGCATTGGCTACATGACAACTTACTTAATATCTAGATGGAAACACAAAGATTGAGAGGCATGAAAAAATAAATTACTTTTTAAATACATTACTGGAATGCCAGTCAAAATCAAGTATAAAAAAACAAGCATCCCTCAACTCAAGCCACTTCTCCTTGCACTGCACTTCTAATTATTCAGCTATATAAAATTACCAAGTAACATGCTGAAAGTACCAATCTCTGTGATACCCCCACTTGCAAAAATGTTTCTTATCCAAAAAAGACCTGCTGCCTGACAACAACTATCTACTTGTTTCATGGGGAAGACATAATCAAAGTAAAAATGAACAGCAAACAAGAAACAAGCTCAAGATAAATTGCTTAAAGGATTACTGCACAAGTTATGGACCACACATGAAAGACTGGCATTCTGTTTAGTTTACAGGTAAAGCCTGCAAAGATGAATGCAAGTCTCTGACAAATGTAATGAGCTTCTGAAAATACTGTAATCCTTTCCTTTATTACAAATACTGTCATATGCATTTCAATACCTAAGGCTTATACGTTATCTAGTTGTGTAAATATTCTCCGCATGGCAACAACGAAAAGGCTTTCAATGTTGGTAATTCTTTAACAGTATGCTTATTAAAGCTTACTTGCATCTTACAATCTCCAACAAGCTTACCTGATGGTCATTAAAGCATTGCTATTTAAACACAAAGCAAGAGAGCATTACGACAGCATGCATTTTTCTGAATAATAAGAAGCATAAATCAACAATATAAAAATATGACAGAAAACCAAAACATTCTGCAAAATCAAAGGCAGATGAAAATCCACGGTCGTACTTGTTGTCTAACTGCATAACTGCTCCTTGCCTTGCTTGGACACATCCAGAGCCACTGCAATGGGGAGTGGGGTACAACAAATATGTCACAATTTGAAATGTCTCTGGCTGATGTGATGGCTCTGGCACTCATACCTCTCAACCTCAGAGCAAGAAATCTGGATAAAGCCATACATAGAAGTGGGACACAGACCCAAAAATAAGGACAATGTTTAAATATTGCTCTTATAAACTTAGAAAGATAATATAATAGTAGTAGATCTTGCATTAGTATGAATTTTCTGAAGGGTATAAAATCTGAAACTCAAATGTCTGCCATTATTTTCTAACTTCAATCTTTAATGATTTGCCACTAATTTGCCAGCAAACAACAATTTTATGAAAAACAGACCAAAAATATGATGCAAAAATATAAAATTGCCACACAATACAGCTGGGATCCTGTCAAAGAAGAGACACCTTTTTAATATTAGTACTGTTAACTTGAGCAGCTGACAAAATAAGAGCATCTACATGCATTTCTGAAATAAACGCAAACTATAACTCTGATCATTACTGTTATTTATTACTGTAAACCCTCCACATTTTCTTCCAAAATTGCCATTTTGCGGAGGGATTATTTAGGGGGAGAGCAACATTTTGAGCCAAAATTGGGGACGGTTGAGGTTTGGATATTCCTAATTCTATAAAGCAATTTATTTGCACAACTTCTTAATGCAGGAAATCTGGACAAGGCCAAATATATTGGGGGAACATACAAACAGTACTAAAATTGCTCTTGTATAAACTTAAGACAGTTGATAGAACAACAGGTCTTGCTTTAGCATGCATTTTTCTGAAGGTTATGACGTCTGAAGCTCAATGTCTGTCATTATTTAGTGACTTCATTCCTAAATGATTGGCCAGAAAACCACAAATTTTATGAGGAACAAACCAAAAATCAGAAGCAAAAATCTATTCATTCTGCAAAAATCTGGACAGTTGATAGGTATAGTTCAGACGGGGCTGTCTGAGTTTGCTGCCCTTCCCCCTCACAAACTCATGGTCGAATGGAGCCTCCCCCCTGCAGCCATTCCAATATCCCATTCCTTGTTTATTTCGCCCCATTTGCCATAAGCACTGTAATGTGCATACTGCTTTACTTCTGCGATGATTTGGATTTCATTTGAAAGTTTTATTTTGTATTTTACAGCACAAACCCTAATAGATATCTGCTAAATAAAGCAATGCAGTCTCACAATGAAAATATACTTAGCATTAAAACTTCTCTGATCTTTAAACTCACATTCATTGAAACAGCATTGAAACCCACATTCAAAGAAAATACATTTTGCCAGTGGCAGATAAAAATTAACTTTGGGCTGTTTTCAAATCATAGGCCCCTTGAACACGAAACATACACATGCTCTTTGATACACCTTCCTGACCTTGTACAATACAGTACAGTTGTTAGACGGCATTTTAAATTTGTTTTGAACATTTTTCCAGTAAACAATGAAACAAAATGCATGCACCAATAATGACAAAACTGACTAATTCTGAACATTTCCATCACAAAAGTCTACTCAAACTTCTACAGTCCACCAGTATCAGTAAATATGCACAATCTCTAAAGAAGTAAAAGCCATCTAAATAATTCCACATTAAAGAAATCTGTAACTAATGAAGAGGTTTCTGCTAGCAAACAACTTTATATGTCATTGTTTCATCTACAAATAAAGTGCCTGTTGCCCTTGAGGAATAGATTGCCTATGTTGCATTAAAAAAATGATAAGCTAGTAATATCGCAATAGAGAATGGATGGCAAACTGATAACAGGTTCATAGTTACTAGGTATCTTCGCCAAAAAGACTGCAGCATCCACCTCCTTTACAAGGCAGTACAGTATCAGCACTGCATCTACCTACTGTGGGAGTAGAACCCACACTCTTCTGCATCAAATACAAGTACACTACCTGTTGTGCTATTAACAATGCAAGCAGACTCAGCATAAGCAGCACTAAATATTTGTTCCCCTACAGCTCTCAGCTCCTTGTAAAATCTACTTGACACTCAGCTGTATCTCTGAACTTTGCTGCACAAGAAATCTGGAAAAAGCCAAAATTTATTCGGGGGGCCAAAAGCCCAAAAACCAGGGACACATTTTAAACATTGCTTGTATAATGTTGGAAAGTTACTAGAACAAAATGCTGTGTTACCACCATACATTTCACTGCCAAGTCTTGAACGTAGAGGACCCTGTGCAAAACAGTCAGAGCAACATACCACTATGCCAAATCAGCTGTTTTGTGAAAGCGAGGAAGAATGAAACTTAAATGGCTACCATTTAGTGAATTCCAATTCTCATCATAGCTGTCAACCTCATTGCACAAAACACGTAGACAAAGTCAGTAATGGGGGAATACAACACCCAAACATATTCAGTGAATTCAGTTCTCACCATAGTTCTCAACCTTAGTGCAAAAATCCTGGACAAAGCTAATAATGGGGGAATACAGTCCCAAAAATAGGGACAAATTTCAAATATCCATGTTATAAACTTAGAAAATTGTTGGGATAAAAGATTTTGTGTTACCATGTACTTTCTGAAGAATATGAAGTCTGAAATTCAAATGCATGCTATTTTTATTTAACATTTGTTAACCAGGAAAGTCTGACTTCGAACAAAAGCCAGTTTTCAGCAGAGCAGGGACAAACACTCCAGTCACATGTCTTTGTAAGATGGGAGGGCATGCAGACTCCACACAGAAGGCACCACATCCAAGAATCAAACCAGAGAACCTGCAGCTGTTAGGCAACAATGCTACCAGTGAAGCACTGTACTACTACTTGACTTTGCAAGTTAAAACAAACATACAGAAACCACAGATTTTATGAGGAACAGAACAAATATGAGGCAAAAATCTGCAAACATTTTACAAATGGTGGTGGGTAGGGAATTCAGGCCCTTACCAACTGCACCCAAGGCACAGGATTCAAGTCTGAGTATTTTCTACCCACTACCATGTGTTCTCTAGCCACCAGTATATAGCAACGGGGGCATTACACACACCACTGAATCTCTCCCCTTACTAGCCCTTTTTTCTTTGCATATCTAATTTACACAATGCATTGTGTATTGACATACAACTTGTACAGTATGTCGTTGCTTTGTGTTTACATTATTGATTCTTTGAAGATCTTTCTTGGACTTCGTTAACGGACAGTGATGTAAATTTATTATCATCTTAGGCATTGTCTTTTACCTAATCTTTCTCCATAACTCTCAGTTTTCAAACTTTGGTATTTCAATAGCAGCAGCCCTTTAAATGCTGTGACACTTGTAGTCTGACTGGGTCCCTGTCTCCTAATGACTTTCTCTTCTTTATTTCAATAAGAACATTTGTTCTTATTTACAGGTACCATACCCTCTGTGTGTACTTTATAAATCAAGTGCTTGGACATTTGACTGAGGTGCCTTCCCTCCAATAAATGAGGTGTATTTTTTCTGCCACCTACAACTGTGAAGACTTACTTTAAAGCTGAGAACTGCATAACTAATTTTGTAGTTTACTGTCCATCATGTGTACATTCTAGATGATGAAAATGATATGTAGGCAACTATTGCACTTAAAGTACTTAGCTCAAGAAATGTAATATAATGAAAACTACTTCACAGATTCATCACGCATAGAATAGCAGTATCATGCCTGAGATTAGCAAACTTGCAAATGAAATACAATTATGCAATGGACAGACACATATTTCTCACCCATGATGAGGCATCATATAGGCAACAAGCAAATTCACACAGTTTTCCATAGTTAAAAGCAATCTGCTTTGTGACTTCCATATGGGCCATAAGTTAACCATACATTTTGTAGCTCACACATACACAAGCACAAATAAGCATACACACATTTCCCTTCAATCAGTAGCTGATAATTCTGCAACTACTCAGACATTCTTATGTAAATGAAGCCAGATGGCCACCAGAGTTTGTGTAGACCCCCAAGTAAATGCCACTTAGGGTTCACAGACACCTACTGAAAGCCGATAAATGGAAACCAAATTAGGCAACATTTTATTGTAGTCTGTGGGTGATAAGTGAGTCATGGTCAAGTTGTCACTCTCTGATTAATGATTGTTAAGACTTGTGGGTCAGTGACACCTTTCTTGTCTAAGCAGCATATTATCGATTTATTTGCAGATCTAAATCAGGAAGCAGTGGGAATGAATAACAAATAACCATGGTTGCTACTTCTGATTTAGACCAAGAAACGTTTGCACAGTGTGGTTGCTCACTTCCTCTATGCAGTGCAGTGTAAAACAGAACAGTAAAGAAGAGAAGATTGGGGGACAGGAATGCATCCTGTTATTACAGTTTTGACCGAATATTAAACTTTTAAACTATATTTACATAAGGATCGACTACAAGAAGGGCAATACAGGAGACATTTTTACACATTTTAAATATAGATCAATAGATAAATATATTTACAGATGCCAATCAGTTTTAATGAGGGAGTGATTTATTAGTTTTACACCAGCATAGTTACAAACCTGCCTTCTTTTTCTATATTGGAGTATAGACTTCAAAACTAAATTAGAACAGTTTTATATTGCTCCATCGATGCCATACAAAATGAAAATTTTTTTTTCATTCTTGACACTTAATTTTGTACCTGTATATTCCTTTGTAAAATAAGAATAAGGAATTCCACTGTTTGATAAATTATAGGACACTGACACTTGTTTATAAAGAACTCAGCTGGCATGCCTTATTCCTAATTAAAGACCATTCATTGCGGTGAGGTTGCAGATCTGATCTATCAAAAGTAACTCACCACTGCCTGGAGCCTTTTTCAAGACTTCATAGGTTGAGTCAGACATACAGGACTCATCACCACAACCTTTGTAAAGGCTCAATTAGGCCATTGTAAAGGCTAACCACAGCCTTTATGAAGGTTACCATACTCTCCAGCAGAGAGCACACCAGCTGGGAGCCATTTTGTGGGCTTTATAAAAGGTTGCACAGCCTTTCTCAGGGCTACTACGACTGTATTATACACAGCCTTTCTCAAGGCTATTACGATTAGATTATCTACCGCCCTCCCCGAGGCCACTACAGGGGGCACCTCTTAAGAGCCATTTTCAAGGCTGTACTGCAGTTCCCCCTCTGTAGAGCCTTTTTCCAAGGCTTCCTCCAGGGAGGACTCCTAGCTGCATTACAGGGGTAATCCTGTTGGTATTTTTGCTCCTCTCACCAGGAGCTTTAGTCCACTCCCACCAGAATACCTTACTTGGCTTTGCATGGACCATTTTCAAGAGAATTCTCCCTAAGTTTCCATTTTTGGAAAGCGTCATTCTTCTCAATGTATTTTAGCAATAATCCATGACTGGGTGTGGGTATCACAGGATTAATGTAACAGAAAGAAAATTATGTCAGAAGATGTGGTTACCAGACTGTAAGGTACGCTAAAATTGTTTGACTGCTTTTGTCCTGTGATAGACTTCATCAGAATAAAATATGCCACAAAACCATGTTCTTGCATAGAATAGTCCTAATAAAAACCAACTAAGAAAACTAACTTCATTCGTGCATGCACAATACCCATCAAGGTGAATGTTGTTGTTTGTCTTTCGGCTTTTCCCAGTTAGGGGTTGCCACAGCAGAACTCCGGTCCGCTAATGATTGGCAGTAGACTTTCACAAACGCCGAGGTGCCAGCTCGACATTCAACCTTCAACGAAGGCACGCCCATTTACGCATGTCTTTCGAATGCCCAGACAACCATGGGGAGGACATGCAGACTCCACACAGAAGGCACTCCCCACACTCCAGCTGAGAATCGAATGGGAGAACCTCTTGGTGTGAGGCAACAACGCTACCGCTGCACCACCACGGATGTTATGCCCATCAAGGTGAATATTCAATCATTATTAAAATTGAATGGTAGAAAATTGTAGCATTTTATGGTTGTAATAAGAGGGTGTATTTCTTTTATTTTTATATTCTTACTTTTTTATATATATTTACTGTTTATTGTATTTATTTTTTTACATTATTCACCTTGATGCTCATCAAGGTGAATAATGTAAAAAAAAATAAAATAAACAGTAAATATATATAAAAAGTAAGAATATAAAAATAAAAGAAATGCACCCTCTTATTACAACCATAAAATGCTGCAATTTCCTACCATTCAATTTTAATAATGATTGAATGGGCAAAAAATCATTTAATCCAGGGGGGACTACTGGCATTTAACTTAAGGTTCCATAGAAGTTCTTTGTGTTTGAGCTTAGTTTGCCATTCCCTTATCTTGGGATTCGATACAACTTTTTCAAATAAACCAAATTGAAATCTATTAAATTGCATACACCCTAAAGAATGTTTGTATAAAACATTATTCTTATTTTTATTCTCAATATTATATATATGCTCATATATTCTTTTATGTTACATTCTGTCAGCCTTGCCCACATAAAATGCTGGGCAAGATAAATATTTCTCCAGATACATTACTCTCTTGCTCTGGAAATTACCTTTACAAAAGTTTAGCCTAGTTCCAGCTAGGTTGTTTAAAATTCACAGTGTCAACATCTTATTTATTTATTTGCATTTGATTAACAGGATAATCCACTGGGCCAGGATGAGCCCATTTTCAGTGAAGGCCCAGGGAGAAAGGTCCAGACATAGTATATATATATATATATATATATATATATATATATATATATATATATATAACCATATGGTATAACATTATACATATACTATAAAGCAATATATTACATATAAGCAGCATAGTACACATTCAGTACAGCAACATAGAGTGGAGAGTAATACAGTCCTATAAGAACAACATAGAATAGGTCACTAGAAGACCAGATCATTGCCCATAGCAATACATTTAGCAGTAGGCCAAATTGGTGATAGGAAGAGCTTTGTGTGTAATCAACACAAGATGTAAGATAGTACTATCTAGGTGTTTTTTATACGCCAGATTTCAGAAGGTTAAGCTTTAGCAGAAGGTTAGGAATAGAGAAATACAGTCTAGAGGTAAGAGTAGATAAAGGTATAGCATTACTTTGAGAGCACTTGTTGAAGGAAAGTCTTTCAGAACAGAAGAGAACATGTGTTATTTATAGTGCTAGAAAGGGAAGAGTCTGTGGTAGGAAGAGGAAGATGAGGGATCAAGTTATAGGAACTACATCCTTAGTACAGTTGCACTGCCATAGAGAGGTGAGGTGCTGTTTTAGAATGTAAATACATTGTTTTGCAAAAAAAAATAAAACACTTGGATGTGCCTCCTATTTTCTCAAACTATAGGTGTTATTTTGATTGAACTGGAAAATATTTTTAAAATTGGGCACAGTTTTGTAAGTAAATAAGGATTCATACTCTACAAGATATAAAATATCAGAGTCCACTCTAAAAATATTCCAAAAATTATTCATTATTCGTTTAATGTCCATACTGTATTTGTTGTATTCTAAAATCACGGCACATTCAAATTCTTTGGAAGAAGAATTAATCACGGGGTCTGGCCTTAACTCACTGTTAGAAACTCCCTCACATAATAAGGGTTTACATTTTGCTCCCCATTCAGATAATACCTCACCCACTATACTATAGACCACTTCCTCCAGGTAATCTCTAGAGATGAACATACTAGATACAAACCCTAGTTCTTTATTTAAATCACCCCTATTAGAGGTCATCCTGGCCACTCTGATGTATTGCCCTCATCAAGCTTTTATTCTGAGAATAAGGATGGCAACTCAAAGGTACAGCTAGGTGTTACTAAAGCTTGATTTTTCTGCAAATTGTATACTTAAACCCTTAATCAGTCAGAGTCATTAAAGTATCAAGGTAATTGATAGTCTTCATATCAATATTTGATCTAATCTTTAAAAGATGTGCGGTACTCTTCTAATACTGCATAAATTCATCTGTTACTTGTAATGGTCCATCCCATAAAATAAAAATATCATCCAAAAACCTTAAGTAAATTTTAACATACTTGAAGAATGCTGCACTAAATACACAAGATCTTTCCCAGTCAATTAAAAACAAATTAGCAAAAATTGGAGAGCAGTTGGGTCCAATAGCTACCCCCTTCATTTGTTTGAATAACTCAACTCAGAAAAATATGAAGTTATTACTGAGAACTAAAAATGTCAGTTCAACTATAAAATTTAATTTGTAATCAGACAAAACTTTATAGTCCACCAAACTGTTCTGAAACATTTCAAATCCCTCTTCATTGGGAATAGCCGAGAACAAATCAGTATCACCAACAGATAGTAATGTCAAGTTTTCCATAAAGTACTTTGTAATTGACCTAAAAATACCACACATCCATAAGAAAGTGTGAGATAGTGTTGTATATTGGCTTGAGACACTTATCTTCAAGGATAGCTGGGGGGGGGGGTTGACCACTGGGCAGCGACGGTAGGTCTAAACGGGTGATTAATGGAATCCTTGTGAATCTTGGTGATCCTGAAAATGGTGAGAATGATTGGTTCAGCTACTTTTAAAAAAAACTGTAAATATTCCTATCAATTCTTTTGCTTGAAAAGTAGTCTTCAAGAAGAAGAGTCATCCGATGGTATGTTATGTGAATTTCATTTTTTAACAGGAACGTAGTTAACATTATGTAACATATTCAACATCATGTTTGAATACTCAGTAAATTAAGCAACACAGTCACACCTCCCTTATCTGATTTCATAAAACAAATAGAGCTGTCCTTTTGTATGTCATTAAACAACTTATTTTCCCCATTAGTTAAATTACTATAATAGTGATATTTTTAATTATTATTGTCAAGCATATAAATGTCATCCATTACTGCTTTCTCAAAATATTAAGTAGAGGATGTAATTGTGGGTTAAAGGTACTTTTGTTTTTTACTTGAAAAGTTTTTATTGTTTTATTTTCTGTGTCACCTTAACCGCTCTACTGTCATGGAAAATTTGTTGTAAGTTTAATTTCCTTGTAAATAATTTTAACTCTGATTGACAATCAGCCTTGTCAAAACCTCGTGGCTGAATAAATTTGAAACCTTTTTGAAATAAGCCAAAATGTTCTTCTGAGATAGACAGGTGGGTGTAATTAAAAATGATGCAAACTTTATGTGAAAATATGGCACCTTCCTTAACAATATTAAAGGCCTCTTCTTCCCCTCCCCCTATCTTGTAATATTTCTCCCCATTGTAGCAATTGAAAATTTTCCTATTGTTGGAACTCAGTTCCAAACCCTGTTTCCATCTGTTTGCCAACCACTCTGATCTCTTGGGTAAAGGAAAATCCTGGTGATCAAAGATGTTATAAGATCCCAAACCTTCATCCTTGCCACGTGTGAATCAAGATGGAAAGTTTCAGTACTATTATTAGTATTCTCCAACACATGCTGGCCGCTGCTCAGTACCATCATGTTCTTTGGTACCAAATTTAACTCGACCACCCTCACATCAGCATAAACCATTTTCTTCTGGTATTGTTCTCTGTCTTGTGACAATTTTTTCTGTTTTTTAATAAAAAGCATGTGAGACTTCTGTTTTTTAATAAAAAGCATGTGACACTTTCTATCAACTATAAGAAACACTTCATGATATACACTTTTATACTGTGCAAAAATAAGATCATTCTGAATCTCTAAATTCAACCTCTCCATATCATTTTCCCAAGAAATAATACTCTTTTCATTATATTTGATTAACAGCTCTAATAATTCCAAACCATGATGGTCGAACATATTAACAAATTCATTATAATCAACATTGTCATACTGAATACCAAAAGGGAAGTTAAAAAACCCTAACACCTTGTTGTACAATACGATACCTTAGGCATGTTCTTAAATAACCATTGTCCAACTACAAAATCTTTACCCTGGTCAACTTCCTTTCAAGGGTAAAAATCATATATTACAAGGATTTATTCTTATAACAATCGATGTCCACAAAATCAACAGGGTGACCAACATTAGGATATTTTTGTTACATTATTCCCCTTGGTGGGTATGTGCTTTAGGAGAGAGACATTTGAACTCAAAGTATTTTTATACACAAGGTAGGGTGCAGTTTCTTGCCATTTGGCCGAGGAAGCACAAATGCTTCCTTTTATTATGCCTGGCCAGTACAATGTGGCTTATACTCTTGACCTGGTTATGACCATTCCTGAGTAACCCCCCTAATATGAGAATATGGCATAGTTTCATTACTAATGTTATATAAGGTTTTGATACTAGCATTTGGTGTGGAATTTCTACTGCATTCTTATGCATTCAAAATAAGAAGTCATATCTCAGCCCAATATACGGGTAATAAACAATAGGAACATCTTGTTTACTGTCCACCACTACAACCTTCATACTCATCTTTGTTGCACTAAATATCTTCAGTTTTTCATTCCTTGTTTACAGTTCCCTATTGCTTAGAATACCATACAATGAAGTGTATTCAAAGCTCTCTTTTTCCTTATCAGTGTCAGTTTTAGGATCTGTTATCTGTGTTCTGACTGATCTTACTAAAGTACCCATTTTTTTTTCTATTTTGGTCTCAGTCTCTGTGGGATCAAATCTTAATTGTGTTCTGGGCTGAAGTCTGTCTTGTATTGATTTTTACTTCAGAATTTTCTATAAGTTCATCTTCATCTCTTGTAATGACTTTTCTTGTGATTTTAGGTTTCTCTTGCTTTATCATTGGACCATGCTTTTGATGATGCAGAAGATCTTTTTTACCATCTTTCCAGAACCAAATTCTAGCCCATTTTGTAGCATCTATGCCAAATCCCTTCTCTTGGTTTTGATTCAGCTCCTCTGTATAAGTGTCACTACCTTGATCCAATCTTCAATATTCTACTAAATGGGTATATCTGACTATACTTTCTATGTTTCTTGTTAAGTATATCAGTCTGACATGGCATTTGTATACATTATCCCACTTTTCCTAATATTACATCATGACCTGAGTCAGGGGTTACAGCCACAGGATATAACAGTTTTTCCTAACACTATTTGAAGTTTTGCATCTATAAGGGGATATTGTTTCATGTCACTATGAATACATACTACCTTCACCTTTTGGTTGTTACTAATCTTATGTTTACACACCAAGAGACCCATGGTAAAGATAATTATGCTTCCAGAATATAGCAGACATTGAAACTCTTCTTCTTCTAAAACACAGTACATTTCATTAGTTTAGCTGTGACACAGTCACACAGTACTGAGTGAGTTAGGTAAGATGTTATTTTATTGCACTGCACAGGAACTGCTTTATGTAAACCATACATTTCAGTTTTTGTATTATATGCATTATTTCACAGAAAATGGTACATTTCTTGCTGTCACTTTGGGCTCAAAAACAGACAATTTATTTCTGAATACTGTGACAATAATTAATAAGCAGCCAACTTACTTTTCAGAGTTTTTTGGATGATGACTTACTTTTCAGAGTTCTTTGGATGATGTTGCACTACCCATTTTCCTGTATTACTAACTAAAGCTCTTTTAAGTCTATCTGCAGCTATGATTTGTAATATTTTCAGTTTATTGCTGCTATCAGCTTTTAGCCAAAGCTTAGAAAGGTAGTTTAAATCATACATCTATATTCTTAGCAGTTTATTTATATTAAAAGTCTAGTGATACAATTTTATTGGCTTCACTTCAAGAGTTATATCAACCCTGGGCAAAAATTTTTTCGTATGTTTGTCATATTATCCCAAGCTGTGTACTACCCTGGAAATCAAGCATAAATAAAATAATAATAAACTAGTCAATGTAACCTCTTCCCTCTATGTCCCTATACATTTTCAGCATGTATTCTGTCACCTGGGCGGACAGTATTTCTTCATAGTCTGCTCAGTCCCAGTTCTCTATGATGACAATACTCAAATGTCAACAAGTAGAAGTTAGGGTCATAGGATCATTGGATTTCAACGGAGTCTTGTGACCATAACGCTTTGCCAATTCCTTCCCTAGGCTGTTCCTACCCTCTTACGGAGGGCTAAGCCACGCAAGCCCAGGGTAAATTTATACTATCTAATTATCTAGATCCAGTTTGATGGAAGATAGTTTATCACACTGCTTGTTCTGCAGAGAAAGTGAGTCTATTCCTGAGCTGGGGAAATGCTAAGTAAACATATCTGTCTCTCCACCTTGTTTTTTTAAATTATTGAAGAAGATTTAGATGTGTTGTACTGGTAATTGTGGGATGGTTTTAATTTTGAAGACACAAGATATCCTGGACCACTAGTTCCTTGATTGCATGGAAGGCAAGGCATATGTCTCCTCTGAGAAGTAAAATCTCATTGAAATTCCCTCAGTGGGACTCAAACCCAGGATCTGGCAATGAGCTTGCCATATCCGAACCACTAAACCAGCAGGCACACATCTGTTTCAGTTATTATTTATTTTCCATGTTCTGTATTTGCTGTCCTGTAATTATCTGCTGTCATCTAATAACCATCTTAAATAAATGGATAAAGCTTATCTTAATTTGACAAATACCTTTTAAATGAAAACTTACAAAATCTGTGTTAGAACTTAAATAATCAGCTACAAACTCTACTGCATCTGTTTTCTTAACTAAATAGACAACAATGGCATCGTCCTGATTATTTATTTATTTATTTTTTTTAAATGTTAAAGAACTGACAGGCACCATTACTGATTTTGTTTACCAATTTTCTAGCTGCAGAGACCCTAATAAATGTAAGGATTACCTTTTCTCGGAGCAGTATCTGCCAAAATAAACCTAAATAACAACATTTGCCCCTTTCACGATCATTTCATTTGATCATATCTCTACATTCTCTTTCAAAACAGACTCAGACACTCAGTATTCAAGCTCCAGAACAATTGAAACAGGAAATCAACATTTATATGAAGTACACTAGACCTTGCCATTTAAAACTGGCAACCTACCACATTGCCAATTCCTGTAAAAATGTTTAATCTTTCCTTCACTTCAGCCGCCTTTCTAATCAATTTAAGCATGTACACATAACCCCCTAGCCAAACAACATAATCTAAATGCCCCTCCCAGAACTTCAAACAAATATCTAATCACTGACCATGTACCAAGACCTTTGAAAAAATAATGTCTGACCATAATTGAGCATATAAATAAATTTGGCCTTTTCACAGATGAGTATAATTTCAATGTATTTTTAGCAGCACAACTGCTTTTGATAAGGTAACATAAGACTAAAAGAAATGTATAACAACATAAATAGCCATCTGCTCACCACTGGACTTTTCACAGACATGTACAGTGTCTTTGATACAAAACTAGAGTCAATAATCTGTGGTTCAGGCCAAATAAAATACTTAATAACTATACCATAAAACATTTAAAGTTATTACAGACTCAAAATTTTTTCTAATGCAGGATTTGTAACAAGTGATGTCCCCAAGGATCAGTTTTAAGCCCTCCACTCCCCTTGTATCTTAATGACATTACCCTACATATTCCTGTTTTGAACCTATCTATCCAGATGACCTGCTTGTTTTACGCTCTGACAAATCCCCCTTGTTATAAAGAAAACTACAACATAGCTTCTCTGCATTATAGGTTTGGGTAATTTGAAAATCATTTCAGTATAAATTAAAAAAACAAAACTTCCACCACATTTGCAACTTCTGAAAAAAAAAAAAAACTGCAACATGCCATCCAAGTTACCATATGTGAATAGCTTGGAAATGTCATCTCACAAGTCACCCAGAACAGATTCCTCAGCAGACATTTTATGCCTACTAGATTTTTTCAACCATGCTAGACATACAGCTAACAAAGTTCTTTTACAGCTCAAACTCTGCTACTGAGTAAGTAATCTAGTATCCTGAAATGGCAGGGCAGCTCTTCCAAAGAATATGCTCCTTCTAAATCCTGAATATGCTCCCACAATCATTACCTCAAACTGCTCAGCAAACACTACCTAATATAAAGTACTGTAATCAAATGATGTTGTGTTATACCTCTGTCAGAGCTCTAAACACACTATTGCATAATATAAAGAAAAAGAAAATGTCTCCCATAACTGCAGATACCAACTTTTTTCTTCTTCATTTCTATTCAAATTAGTCATCCAAAGAAAATGTCCATGTTATTCCGCTATCTAAACTTAAAGGGGAACACCTCTGCCTCCACCTCTCCATAGCCTCAGGGGATTCAATGTTGAAATTTTGTTTCTAAAAAGACTTTTCTTCAAACTAACAATTGGAGAAAAAAAATCCATTTTAACGAGTCCCTGCTGAAACTGTCTTCCCTTGAAAATTAGAAACCAATAATCCCTGCTAAGCTTTTTAAAAAATGAAAATCATTGTACTTCTTTAAGTAAATGCAACTATTTTCAGATTCTCGGTAACCTCAGAATATTACACAACGCTTTACATCTCAATAACTGGAAAAATAACTATAACTGTTTTAAAACATGTAGGTATATTTGTTTTTATATCTTGCTTTAATCTCTCTTCATATCTGTGTATCTTGTCCTCTGTGATGGTATTTTATGTAACTTGTATGCCCTGTACATTTGATTACCAATGTATTGTACAATCTGAATAATTTCAATTTTGTGTTGACTTCACAACTATAAATATGCTGATTGTTATATTATTTGCTGTATGTTTTTCTTTACTGGCTATTGTCATATTTTTTTTTATTTGTATATACAGTATTTCATGCCTTGGTTTCATCTATTTAGCTTGGTCATGGCTGAAAAGGGTCTTTAGGCCTGTCCACTTATGTAGTTAAATAAGTACATGAGAAAGTCAAATTAAATTCATCCCCTTCACTCTGAGTATCTCATTTCTTACTGTATCAAATTCGTTTACAATATTCTTACCTGTATTTTAAACATTTATATGATACTCCACTGTACGTGGTGTGTGTCTGCTCAGTCCACCTACATTCAGGTGGTGTCCCCTACAATGTCAAGAACCAACAAGTCTTTGAGGACAAAATATATGCTAGCAAAACCTATAACACTGACACCATTCCATCAAGCACTTAATTTCTTCTCTACGTTTGTGTTTCATTATTGGTTTCACTGAAAACCTTTAATGTGCAAACCAGCAAGCAAAAGTCCAAAATAATACACTTTTATTGGATTAATTTTCTTCATTTTTATAAAAGTATACAGGCATCCTTGTCATAACACACCTACCTATGTTCATAGAACAAAACAGTAAATGAACATACAGTTCTCCTTTATGCACCTCATCGCACTTTAATTTCCATTTTCTTTAAGACTCAACTCACATTTTTAATAAAAACTGTATAACTCTCTTTCCCAGTCTTCATTTATCTCACCATGTTATATACGTCTGTCTTTCTTAGGCAAGTATAAACGTCTGTTTTTTTTTTTTTTTAAATACCATTAGGCATAACATAATACAACAAAAAACAACAATCAGTTAACACACACACACACACACACACACACACACACACACACACACACACACACACACGCACGCACAAATAATGTTGAAAAAGTCATATAATTTCTACTTTTATAACCCCTGGTGCCATAAAAACTCCTGATCCCTTTTACATTATCATTTCCATATGTCATAATCTTCAGTTTAGTAATTCCAAAATTATAATTTTTTGCTCTACTTCCAAAGTAGTGAGTGTAATTTCCATCGGTTATTTTCACAACATACAAGTTGCATGTCATCCACATAAGACAGAATAACTGCATATCTTCTTTACTTTCAATTGTAACAGCTGCTAAATTAATTAAAAACAACATTTACGAGATGGTGCAGAGGATTGCCTTGCTTTATACCCATCATCAAAGGCACTGATTGATATAATTAACATAGTAACACTAAGTGGATAATAAAGTTCTCATTTAAATCTCATAACAACCACAAACAATGAATCTTGTATCATATTCCTCCAATGTTCTATGTAAACTGATTTGCCAAAACAAAAGCATTGCTTGGATACATTTGTCTCTTATAGGTTCATAGGTAGGTACTAGGTTATCTGCCCGAGGGCATTTATACGCCTAGCCAAAGTGTGTCGGCTTTCACCACCCACTGATTAATTAACTTATCCTCTGTCAAGCAGAGCTGATGAAGTGATCCCGGGGGTGTTTTTTCTGTTACCCATCCACTCGTCAAGGTTTCTCTTGAAGAGTGTTAGTGAGGGGCTCTGCCTAATGTAGTTTGGAATTTTGTTCCAAAGCATGGGGAGTCTCTGTGACAGGAATGTATCCCTCCAGCATGTTCTATTTATTGTTGTGGTGAGGTTTAGCTCACTAGAGTGCGTGGCTCGCAGTGACTTGGATTTCTTTAGGTGGAGCATGTCCATCAATTCTGAGTTGGACATGGCTTTGTAAGTCAGGCAGCGATCACCTCTGAGTAAGCGATATGCCACTGAGTACAGCCAGAGTTTTTTCAGTCTGGCTGCATAGGACATATGTTTGAGGCCAGTAACCTCTTGGTGAGGTACTTTTGTGGTCTTACCAGCTGTTGGAAGTGTCTTGTGAGGTACATCTCAAATGGGGCATTGTACTCTATGATGGGTCTAATGAGTGATGAGTACAGGGGGCACTATAACCTCTTTATTTCTAGATGCGAACTCTTTAGTAATTAGATGGGCCACATAGAAGGATTTCCTAACTACTTTGGCAATATGATTGTCAAAGGAGAGATTACTATCTACCTGGGTCCCCAGATCTCTTATTACCTCTCCTGTATTAAGGGAGCTGCCACCTATATGGTAATTTGTGGGTGTTTTATTTTTCCCAAACGAGATGACTATGCATTTTTGGCATTTAGCTTGAGGCCATGACGTTGACACCAGGTGTTCATCTCAGTAAGGCCCTTTTGGAGGATGTCCGTGTCAGCCGGAGAGTCAATTATGGCTCCCAGTTTGGTCATCGGCAAACTTGGTTAGCCATAGTCCTCCAGTGTTTGCCTGTACTTCTGAGAAGTATATGCTGAACAGTAGGGGTCTCAGGACTGAGCCTTGTGTGACACCACTTGTGACTGGTTTAGAGTCGGACCTGGAGCCCCCTATTCTTACTGTGTGAGTTCTGTCTGTAAGCCAGTTGGCAACCCATCTCATGACGTAGGGGTTTATACTCAGGGTGGTGAGTTTTTCTGTAATAACCGAGTGGGGAATGGTGTCGAAAGCCTTGGTGAGGTCAAGGTAGGCTGTGTGAACCACCTTTCCCTCATCTATGGCCTTGGTGACTGACTTGAAGTCAACCAGGTTTAGTAGGCATGATCTGCCCTTAACAAAGCCCAAACTGGGTCGGGTCAAGTGTTTGGAGGTTCCCAATGTCTTTGTTAATGAGTTCCATGATGATACGCTCCATAGCCTTGCACACCAAGCTAGTCAGGCTTATGGGGTGATAGTTACCAGGATTAGTTGTGGCCCCTCCTTTGTGGTGAGGAATAACTGTTGCTGTGCACCATTCTATGGGCACATAGCCTGTGGAGAGGCTGAGGTTGAACAGCCTGTTTAGGTGTGGGGGTTAGTTCATTCTGTAGTTCGTGCAAGGCACAGCCTGGGACACCATCTGGTCCCATTGATGCTGTGTTTTTGGCTTTTGAAAGGGCTGTTTTCACCTGTGCATCTGTGATTTTTGGGACACTACACTTTTCCGGTATTGTAGGCCCTTTTGGGGGTGAGAGCGGGGGTGAAGTTTGCACTGAATCTATCTGCCTGGATGTTGGCAATATCAGTAGGTTCAGTATATTTTGTGCTATTTTGCACTAGTTCAGTGCATATCTGCAAGATGCCACTTAGATTCTTAAAATAGCTAAAGAAGGCTTTGTGGTTATTTTTTTGAATCCTTGGCTATTTTTCTTTCGAAGTTAGCCTTGGATGATTTCATGAGGGACCTCAGTTTCTTACTGATACTGATCAGGGATGTCTTTCCTTCTTGGGATTTGCTTTTTTTCTGAACTAGTTTCCTCCTTTTGTTGAATAACCTGTTTATGGTAGGGGTCCACCAGACTGGTTTCCTTCTCTTAGAGGAGTGAGTCTTGGTTTTGCTAGGGATGGCACGATAACGATTATAAACATTATTCTACATTATTGTTGACATAAGCCACCATAAAACATTAAGCAGATGTCATAATTCTAATATCTTTCCATTTTCCTATCCTACACTTATTCCTTTCTATCCACATTCCTAGCTTGGGTTTATGTCATAGCCATGCCATCTTAACTAATAACTTATAACCCGTGTTCATTTTAACTGAGGATTTCCATTTATTTCTTCCCAAACCCACTTTGTGTATCTGTTTTAACAACCCATTTCATGACCTCCACACTATCAGTCTTTTCTCTATCCCTATTTTTCAAGTCCTGTGTGAATAGTTTTACCTGTTCTTCTATCAGTGTCTTGTGAAACACATAGGTTCATAGGTTTTTGATAGGTCTGGATGACTACCTACTGCCTAATGATGGAACCCAAAGGGTTCAGTGGATGGATTTTTCATCTTGCTTAATGAATGACATACTGCTTATTCCAGTAGGAAATATGTGCATCTCCATCCAATTATCAAGATAGAACTTGAAGGAGATCCATTCTGTTACATTGTTTGCCATGTGAGCAAGGGTAGTTCCAGATCTGGGGAAGTCTTTGCATGAGAAAAGTGTCTCTCAAAGAGGTCTTGTTTATGCTGCAATGAAGCTTCATGTTGTTGGAATAGGAGCTCTGGTAGGATGACATCTTTCATATCATGGACGATGAGACAGAAATCATCATATGTAAGTGGGGGTATGAGATATGAGAAAAGCAAGGGGGGTCTGGATAGCTAATGGCTTTGTATTTAGTCATTTAGGAAAATGTTGAGACTTTCATAGGTAGGTACTAGGCTGTTGGCCCTAGGGCCTATATAAGCCTAGCCAAAAAGGTACTCTGGGTTTCGCCACCCAAGAAAATGATTTTCCTGTGCCCCTGTCGAGCAGAGCCACAGAAGTGATCCCCATGGTGAATTTCCTATCTCCCATCCAATAATCAAGATTTTTCTTGAAGAGTTCTAATAAGGAGCTTTGTTTGATATTGACAGGTAGTTTGCTCCAGAGTATGGGAAGTCTCTGGGACAGGAAACTATCCCTCCAGCATGTTCTGTTTATTGTGGTGACCAGGTTTAGGTCCCTAGAGCATGTAGCTCAGAGGGATTGGGATTTCTTTACATGGAGCATGTCCAACAGATCTTGGTTTGTCATAGCTTTGTATGTTAGGCAGAGATCATTTCTGTGTAGGTGATATGTGATGGAGTAAAGCTGGAGTTTTTTCAGACGTTCTGCATAGGGCATCTGTTTGAGGCCAGTAATCCTCTTTGTGAGGTATGTCTACAGTCTTTCTAGTTGTTGTAAATGTCTTGTGAGGTACATACCAAAATGGCCGTTGTACTCTATAATGGGTCTAATGAGTGACGAGTAGAGGGGAACAATTACCTTTTTTTTCCTGGATGAGAAACCTTTTATGATGAGGTGTGCCACCTAGAAGGATTTCCTGACTACTGTGGCGATGTGATTATCAAAGGAGAGACCACTGTCCACCTGTGTCCCAAGGTCTCTTATCACACTTTTGGTGTTAAGTAGACTACTGCCTATGTGGTTATTCATGGGTACAGAGTTTTTACCAAAAGGGATGACGATGCACTTTTTGGCATTTTGTAGGATGTCCACATAGTTAGGAGTTCTGATTATGGCTCCTAGTTTGCAGTCATCTGCGAATTTCATTAGCCAAAGACCTTCTGTGTTAGACTGTACTTCTGAGAAGTAGATACCAAACAGGAGAGGACCCAGGACTGAACCCTGTGGTACTCCACTTGTCACTGGTCTGAAGTCAGATTTGGAGTCTTCTGCTTTCACAGTGTGGGTTCTGTAAGTGAGCCAGTTAGCAACTCATCTTGTGACGTAGGGGTTTATACCTAGTTTAGTAAGTGTAACTATAATTCCAGAGTGGGGGATAGTGTCGAAAGCCTTGGCAAGATCTAGATAGGCTGTGTGAACCATCTTACCTTCATCTACAGCTTTGGTGACTGCATCAAAGAAGTCCATCAGGTTTAGGAGAAATTATCTGCTTTTTACAAACCTGAACTGGATGAGTCCAGAGTTTGCAGATTACCAATGATACTGTTTATAAGTTCCATGATGATACATTCCATAGCCTTGCAGATCAGGCTCATAAGGCAAATGGGGTGGTAGTTCCTGGGGTCCATGGTGCTTCCCCCTTTGTGGAGTGGGTAACTTATTGCTGTGCACCATTCAGTAGGCACAAAGCCTGAGGTGAGGCTATGTCTGAACATGGTACTTAGGTGGGGTGCCAGTTCGTTCTGTAGTTTGTGTAGAATGCATATCAGGCATATTGTCTTCATAACAAAAGGAAATTTTGCTCAAATCTAAATTTCTACAGCATGTTACAGGTAGAGAAAGAGTGACAGGAAAGGTGGGGCTAGAGAGGGAAGGAAAATATTACATCCTGTTAGAGGACAAGCTAATTAGGCAAATTGTCTCCTCCTGTCATAGTGTAATAATACCACAATGCACCTCATGGTGCAGTAATGTCTTTTACACCACTTTACTATATCAGCTGCAATTTTTCAGGTTTAATTCAAAACATTTTTCATATCTACCATGGTATTTTTTGTAATATTTTCGTTAATTGTCCCAGTGCCATAGGAAGGGTGAGGCACAGAGGGTACGTGCTCCTGGCTCCAAATTATAGGGAGTGCTGAACTTGAGGAAAAAGCTGGAGAGCTTACAAGCTTTCATTGAGCAATCCGGAGTACAATCACTTATTAGACAGTTTGCAAACTACTGAGGTAGTTACCTTAAAAAACAGGAGATTGATAATTACACTGTTTATGAGCTGTATAATAAGTGATCACATTCAAAACTGCTTATTCTATAAATTGCAAATAGTCTACCAAACTTTTTTAAGGAAATTACCTGCAAAAAATAGAACTATGATAGTAAGCTTACAAGTTGTCTAATAAGTCATTCAGATCAGTAACAACTTGTAAGCTGTCAAATTTTAAGATTAGGTAGTGAGGGGAAATTGAAGAGTGTGCTACCAAGAGTACCAAATTCCCAACGTAAATGTGCTGTGAACTCCCAACGTAAATTCCCTAAATTGTCTTCATTTATAAGGCAACAAAAAGAAACCTTGCTCAAATCTAACTTCACTAAACTTTTCTCATTACATGTTCCTATAGTTCTTGCAACTATGTTCTTTCTTTACTAGTAATATCCTGAGCTCCCTTCTTTTCTGTCAGCTACTATCATGAACCACTCCAAGAATGTCTTAAGTCCACTATTTATAAGTATTTCCTCAGTTAACATGCTGAGTGGAATTTTGCATACATGATAATGTAATTCAAATTTAGTTTCTTTAGTTATAATAGAAACTCATTCTATCTCAAAAGGCAGAAACCATATGTAGCATGTAAGTGCTTATTAGATTTAGGTTGTTTATTTCATCTGTTTTGTTAGTGCTTTTACCATTGTAAGTGTACTTCCTATTTCAGTTATTTAGCTATGTTCTGTTGTAAGTATGTTTCATTTTGCTTTTCAGTGTATTTTATGTGATTTGTATTATGCGTGTGTAAATTGTTTTGTGCTTCAGCAGCTGAGTCATGGATGATAAGGGCCTTTGGACCACAGCACCCACCTAGTTAATAAACGCAAACAGATGAATAAATATAAATAACCCGATGGGTAATTTAATTTAAAAATTTCACCATTGGCTCTATTGAAGAAAAGATTATCATGATTCAATAGTGTATGATTTAGAAATATGCACATAAAGGTCACAGTTTGTTTTATACTACACTGTGAATGTAACATCTGCTAGTCTTTAACTAAAGCCCAAATTGATTTACTTTTTTTTTTCCTTATTACTGTCATTATTATTATATTGTGAAATCAGCACTGAGCCCTTGGTCAAACTGCATCTATTTCATATGGTCTGTCTGCAGGTAAATGAATTCCTCAAGCATCAGTTGCTTGTAACACAAGTTGTCAAGGAACACAATAGCAATCACTGTTTCCCATAGGAAAGCACTGCTGCTGCTGCAATTTCCAAGTGTTTGCCAGTGGTGGTTCCTTTCTTTTGGCTGATATCTCCATTCTTCAAGTTGGTATGACTACAAAATTGGTACGTATAAGTTCTGGTGATGCGAGTGACTTGCCCCCACAGTGGTACTGTAAAAAGCACTTGCAGGTTATTAACTTTTTCAGTCTTTTGTATTTTGGCATTAGTTTTTAGCATTTCTAATGCTTGGGGTTTTGTTATTCAACATTTAATAGTAGAACTATATTATATACTGAACGTTTATTTCAAATCTTTTAGTGTTTAGCACAGAGCACTGACTGCATTTTGTAGCCAGCTTACATAAATACAGCTTCAGTTGTATTTGCATGTGTTCATTCATATCTATTTGCCAGCTATACTGCAAGTTTATCAAATTCATCATAAATGTATGAAAAACACACTAGGAGTTCTATAAAATATTTCCTACTACATGTTAAAATCCACTAAAAAAAATTTCCAATGGACTTTTCTGGAGAGTAACACTGTTGCATTGAAGACACAACTCTGTAATTACATATGTGGATGTAGTTTCGGACAGGCGATTGCATGCCTTCTTATTGTACAGTAAATTTATGAATGTATTTCCCTTGAGCCTTAATATGCCTGTCTAAGTAGAAAAGAAACCCCAATCACTTGTAAACATTTGCAGAGATTTTGTCACAAAGTGCTAGTAACATTTCTCAACATAACTGAATATGATCATGCATCCGCCCTCTGGGGACATAAACACAAATAAAGAAGGAGATTAGCTTTCAGAGCACCGAGGCATAACCAGCCAATATTAAATGTGTCAGGTCCGTCGCTAAGCTAGTAAACAGTGCAATATGAAAAATCTCAAGGTCATTAACCTTATCCTTCTTAAGCTGTCTTACTAGCCAGATGTATGCAGCTCTGATTTTATAATATACTTACCAAATCTAAATGTAAAACCACAAGCAGATAGGCTACATGAATTAGGCATTACCTGTACAATGCTCAGATTTACATGCATTTCTTGTCACAAAAATATAACTTGAATGCTTTGGCATGGAACTAGCACTGCTAAAAAAAAAACTATAAAAAAGTATCCAGGGTACATGTTTTACATAACTGCATGTTCATTAGCCATATATCAAAATAAAGGCATACTAATGTTTATGCACCTGAAGATTTGCTGTTTTTTTCTGCAGTCTTAGAAAATGTAAAACACAAACATAATTTTTGAATGGAAATGGCTGTGTTGTACTCAAATGAAACGTCTACACTTGCTGAATAGTGTGATGAAAAGAGAAAAGACAATATATTTCTGATATATAATTCTTTAGTATGCATTTCTTTTTAGCAAGATTGTCTTACAGGGCTTAACATTCTGTATTATATTCTAAGTAGGTCCACAATTAACATTACAGCCACATAGATATGTATATACAGGTAGCAGAGCTACTGACACTAAATAAATAACACAGACTATGGATGAGCAAACAATTGTATAAGGACTGAGCTACAGAAAATGCAAATGTTTACTGAGGAACAACGTTCACTACAGATAAGTGTGCTCGCATACACATACGCATGCACATATGCATAGCTATTTAAGGTTTACAACAGAGACTTTTTGCAACCAGTGCTGAATGTAGAAGTATTCTGTTTTCAAATGAGGATGGCGCAAGGGAAAATCTTTCTCGGTGGAGGTGCAATGACAGCAAGCATCATTATATTAAGTAAAGGGATAATGAAATCAGAAGCGATATTGTCTGCTCATTACAGAAAATCAGGAGTTGAGTTCTGTTGCATGGATCAAATTGTCTTCAATCCCAGATGGGACAGCAACATTCTTTGACTTGATTCTCACAAACTCAGCTCATGCCTGTTTTATTCCCCCAATGTGCCCCTCATCTGTAAAGGCAGTCCACCAGCTTGTGAACTTTACCTTCAGATATTCCATTCCCCAAGTAACCAACACTGCCCTCATTAGAGGCTTCAAAAAGGCAACCTCATACAGTTATATAATGAAATCTCTAAATCAACACACAGTAGTCCTGCAGTTGACCCTAGATATGCATTCAGCTACACTGAGGATTTCTATGTCCATTTAGATGTATCCATTGATCTAACAATATCCACTGGAACTAGTTGCATTGGGAAATACAAAAATAAACCACACTGGTCCTTACATTACCATGTAAAAGAAGAACTCCCCAGCATAAGAATAGTAGAAAAACTGAAAAATAAACTGAAGGCCACTATAAAGACCAGAAAAGCATCCCATGAACTGAGGCAAGAAGCAAAGGATGCCTACAAACCCCTGTTCATCTATGTTAGAAAACTAATAAATATTTCACAACACTATTCTGAAATTTTCTACAGAGAGTCCCCCACTAAAACCCCAGTGGTATTGCAAACATACTGGTAAACAAGTCTGCAGCCACCTTCACCCCTTAAACTCCCATCTCTACTCCAGTAAAAACTGAAACTCTCCCGCTCCCTACCATTACTAAAAAATATGTCCTTAAGGTACTTTCAAAGACTAAAAGCACTTCTTCCATGAATAGTGATAATATCCTGTGCTGTCACATTACAGTGTCAAACAAACACTTGCACAGCCCCTCCTTAAACTGTTTGACATAAGCCTTGCTAGCAGTATTGGACTTTAATCCTGGCACAGTGCTGTATTGACACCCTGGACCCACTACAGGCCAGTCAGCTTTACGAGTCTGATTTGTAAAAGCATGCAGGCCATCATTGCCGACCTCATAAATCATATCCTCAAAAATCTTGTTAGACTTAACCAACAGCAATTTGCTTCCTTAAGGAGTAGATTAAGCCTACTAAATCTTATTAACTTCTTTGAGAAAGTCACTCAAATTTCCAGTTTTGCTGATGACTGCTTTGAAATATGCTTCTTTTACAGGTCAGGTAATGTGATTCCTTGTCCTTCAAATGTAACCTGAACAGCTGGATGGTTTACCTCTAAATTTGCACCAGGACTTGTAAACCCTACCTTCCTTGAAAAACTTGATAGAGCCTGAGGGTGTTTATTGGCAAGGTATACATGACCTCATGTCTAACTCTCCTGTATGTACCACAATATTGTGAGCATATACAACTGAACAATATACAAAATACTGACTGCATATAAAGAAGACATTACATCACTATTTATATATTTTTGTATCACCGTGTACACTTCTTAACAGGTAAAACAAAGAACTCTATTCTACAATGCTTTAATTTTTAATTTTTTTTTTTTTTTTTTTTTTTGCTCAGTGTTGGATTTATAAGCCCTCAATAGGCCATCTGCATCTTGGTGGTTTGAACCACCTAGGTACTTTATAAGTACCCTAAACAGTTAAAGTGAAAGGGCCCATCAAAAAATTTGGTGTTACTTCCTTGTTTGTTGTGAGGGGGCATACTTACTTACCAACATGAACTTTTTGCAAAGTAAATAATGTTTACAGGAAGAAAGGCCCAGTGTTATTGTTAAACAGTTCCTTTCAATTTTGGAGCATTTCATCTCAGCCTTGCTTTATTTATTTCTTAAGTGCTACCAGCCTTGATCTGGTTACCGACCCCCACAGATCCAGTTCTCAATTAGTAATGTTTAGCGATATCATTACTGGCTCTGAGTATCATCTGTCTTTTAGATTTTGGAAAATACTCTTTTCTTCCAATGTGCGTCTCATTTTTAGGGGCATTTTCCCTTTTGTTAAATCACTTAAGGGACTGGGTATGATCGAAGACCGATGCATTAACTTCCTGTAGTACCAGTTTAACAATGAACTTACTTATTTTATAGTACTTTGAAGGCTCTACTCTCTCACAGCCTCCAGCCTCTCATTTGGAGGTCTGACCATTCCTTTACCTAACATATACCCCCAAAGTATCTCACTCAGAGCTGTAGCTAGGACAGTTGTCATCGTGGACAATCCCTGTAGTTGGTACTCTTCTCAAATTGTTGAGGAGCAAAAAAATATATACAGTTCTAAGCAAAAAGCCGATATGTTGCTCTTTTGTCATTTTCTAGAAAAACTGTAGCATTGTTTCTAATATGCAGACCATGTTTTAAATCATTTAAGCAGCCACAATGTGAATTACAGCTGCTTGAATAATTATCAGCACTAGTGTTCTCAGCACCACTGACTCTTAAGTACCAATTGACACCTCTTCTACAAAGCCTTTCCTGCCTCCCAACCGCCTATATCCAGGATATGGGCCGTTCACCCCATTCCAAACTGTGTTTTTGACGTCCTCACATTATACCCAGTTTGCTTTTAGAAGCATTAATAGTTACTTTAGCCTCTTTCGGTGCATCATCATCTAGATAAGCATCAGTAAATGACGAATGGGTTTTAAAACCCAAAGCATAAGTTACTGAAACATGCATGATTTAGGGAAATAAGACATCCATGGTGGAAAAGATTGTTTTCTCTTTGGCTTCAGCTGTTAAGGGAATTTGCCAGTATGCCTTCATAATATCTACTGCAAACGGAAACCTTGTTTTTCCAGTCTTTGGGTTAATTCACCTACTCCAGGCATGGAGTAATTGTAATTGTCAAACCTGAAGATACTGTTTAACTTCCAGAAGTCACTAAAGAACATGGTGGCTCTGGTCTAATACTATGGAGCTGTTCCTTTCACTTTTAGAGGTTTCTACTGCTTCCATCTTAATTATATTTTTATGTCTTCACACACTGCCTCTTTATGATTATAGTATTCTGTAAGGCTTTAAATTAACTTTCTCTTCTGAACTAGTATTAATATGGTGTTCATTGAAGTGTGTCCTGCCAGGCAGTTCTCAGAATGCATCCTTGTACGTAATATGCAATGTTTTATTATTTTTTATGTAGTTTCAAAAGTTTATCATTTATCTGAACTGCAGGCATAAGAGTCCGTTCTTTTTCTTTGAGTCCCTAATTTCTTCTGCTGGACAAACTACTAAAGGTTTAATTTCCTTCCATTGTTTCCCGCATTTATTTTTTTCTTCATATGGACCCTGCCATCTGAACTTGTTCTCTGCTTAGTTGGAAAAACTTGTCACTAAATAATGACATACATTTGAGTTTTAGACTCTATATCCTTCAGAAAAAGCATGATAACAGAAATCCTGTTATTCTAGCAACTTTCTAAGTTTATAAGACCAATGTATAAAATCTGTCCCCATTTTTGAGCCTTTGTACCCCTATTATTTTTGATTTTGTTCAGATTTCTTGTGCTAAGAGGTTGAGAGCTATGATTCCTTGTGAAAATTTAGGATCACCCATTTAGTCATCCTGACTGCTTTTAAAGGTCGCTAGGGAAGTTCCCATTTTGAGATAAGGGCACCCTATTCCACAAATGTCATGCCATCCAGTGTCATTGATGTGAAAGTGTATCTTTAGGTCTCTATAATGGGTATTTGCTTTATCACATATTGTATTTAGGTAAAAGAAGTCAAACAATACCTGGTTATTCACAGCATGGAATGCTAAGTAAAGATCACCCCTGGGACACTGTATGACACTGAGTGGAGGGAAAAAAACTTTTAGTCTATCAGAAAAGCTAATGGTACTGAGATCTGTGATCTTTTATCTGAGGAATCATTGTAGTAGTTCACACTATTTTAGGTGCATGATGAGGTACATGCCAGTGGGTGCATTATATTAAATAATGGGCTTAATAAGGGTTGAATAAAATTAGACCATAACTTATTTTAACCTTTTTCACAATACGGTTACATCTAAACATGTGTTTAGTACCGAACTCTATGCACTTTTGATTACTGAAATAGTTAACATTCATATATTTATTCCTGTAGTGACAGTATCCTTGGAAAGTTTAGCCAATGCTTCTTTGTGGGATCCCTTCGGTTCCCACCATCAGAAGAGTTTCTCCTATATATCTGGGTAAAATATTGGCTCTGAACAAACCCTCTTCAGGACTTCGGTGGATGAGAAAGTTGTAATGAGTGGTGGTGAAAAGGTTAACAGTGCCCTTCATGGCAGTAATATTAGGACTTGCAGATGGACACCAGGGAAAAGGAAACTGGCAAGTTAAAGAAAGTGTGTTTCTAAAAATGCTAGCATATTTGCTAGATTTAATTGATGGACACTGGCAAATAAGGAAGACATTAGCAGCATGCTCACCAAAGTGGGGATCTTGCTGTTGGAAGAGTTTGGAGAGGCCATGGAGTATAACTTTTAGACAGCGTGAGAGAAGTTCTGGCAATCCATCTGGTGGCTCAAGAAAAGAATGGAGGCCATCACCCAAGCCATTTTCAGCAAAACTTAAGAAATGCTGAACTTAGATGGGGTCATTGTCTGCAGGTGAAGGGGATACTGTGAGGGACTCCTGATTTAACTTACATGTTTTCTTCTGGAGTTGCAGCGTTAGCACCAGATTGGAAGTTTGCTCCATACCAGTAAATGATATTACTGAGATAATTAAACATCTCCAGTGTTTCAAGACTGTTGGAGTGGATGACATCTGTCAATACCTTTCAATAGTCTAGATTTTTGCCTTCATATTTTTTGTCTGCTCCTCATGAAGTCTATTTTTTTCTGACAAATCAGTGAGGACTGAATTCACTAAATAATAACAGATATCCGAGTTTTAGACTTCATATCCCCCATAAAATGCATGGTACCACAAACATTTTATTCCAGCAACTTTCTAAGTTTATACAATCAATGTTTAAAATTTGTGCATATTTTGTGGCATTTGTCCCCCTACTTTTTGGGGGGGGACTTTTATTTCCAAATTTCTAACATTGAAAGATTTAAAGATATGGATTTGTCTGGACAATCTGAATGTACTAGACATTGTAGGGATGTCTTGGTTAAGATATCTTTTCAACATTGTATAGAAGCCTAGGTTAGTACCTATGATTGAGCATACTGGGGAGGTGGTCTGAATTTTTAAAAAGATGGGAAGAAAGGTGTATTCCGGCTTTTGGGAAGTGTGTGTCAAGGTACAGAAAAAGACTCCAGACAATACATAAGTGTCTGATTCAGGATGAGCAATGCAGACTCTGACTTGTCCATGAAAAATGGATCATGTCTTTGTCTTTGTACAGACATAGGATGCATCATGGAAGTTTGCCATTACTGTCTTGTATTTTGTGGACTTGGAGAAAGCATATAACTATAAGGCCTCTAAGGTTTATTTGGAAATGCTACTAGAGTACTGGGTACCAGTTTCGCTGATACATGCCACTTGATTCTTTATTTTAGGAGTGAGAGCTGTGTCCATATTTTCATCATGAAATCAAACATTTTCATACATGGAATAAGGCGTTACCAAGGGTGTATTTTTCCTGGACCAGATTTCAAGGCACAGCTCTGCCTTGAAATCTGGTCCAGGAAGTGCATCTAAGTTAAGGATATAGGGATTTGACCTCTGTTATTTGCAGAGACTGTTATACTGTTAGTATCAACTGACTTTATTCTCTAGAATGTACTGGAAGCATTTGCTGCTAAGCATGAAGTGTATGGCATGAAAAACACAACCTCCGCATTAGATGTCATGATTGTTTCCTAGAAAAGAGTAGCTTCATCTCTCCAGGTGGAGGTCAGTGACCTCAGGTAAAAGAGTTTAAATATCTCAGGGTTTTTTTCATGGGTGAAGACAGAGAGGCTCGGAAGACTGACCAGTGGTATGAGTACTGTAAGCACTGTAATATATTGTAGTAGGTAATCACATGACAAAGCTTTCAGTTTACCAGTTATTCCATGATCCTGTTATCACCTGGGGTGATGAGCTTTGGGTAGTGATAAAAAAAATAAGTGATTGTGGCTATGAAACTGCAAATAACATTACTTGGCATAGCAGCATGGCTCACTCTCCATAAAAGAATGAGGACCTCATCAGTCTAGGACAACCTCAGACTGAAGAGGACCTCATCAGTCTGGGACAACCTCAGCCTCAGACTGATGAGGACCTCATCAGTCTGGGACAAACTCAGAGTATAATCAATGCATTATTTGTCTTCAATCTATTCTGTTAATGTAGTGTGAACTCCTTTTAAGGTTATCCCCTGGCCACCTCCCACTGGTGGCATAACAGGACAATCCACTGGAACAAGGGTCTGTGGAAGATACGAATCACTATAAGGATTATGCCTCTCAGTTTCTCTAGGAATGGTTGAAAAGTCTTATATAATGAGCTGTATGTTGATTGTGGTGTTAAGAATTGTAGTCTATCCTGATCACATTGTTACCACCATGGGCCTCAGTAGGATAAGTGATTTTGAAAATAAACTGATAATGTAACAATTTCTTTGTTACATTATGTAGGTCACATCTGAGGTCGTCAGCTAATCCTTTAGATGAGTCTTTCTATGTAAATGTCATCTAGTAGTGACATTCATAATATTATATTTGTGCTACAGAATATGTGGGCATATCTTTGTACAAAACAAAACTAATTGGTTTGATTTTTCACACAAAACATGGTATTTGACATCAGTGAACTTTTGCCACTAGGAAACTTCAATCATTATGCTGTCTCTTTTAATATGTATAATTTGAAGGATGTCATGTAGCATCCATACTGTATGACTTATAAATGCTGATTTTAACAAAGTAGAGAATGATCTGGATTCTGCTAACTGGGCCGGATGCAGTAAACAATCAAATTCTGAGCAACATTGAGCTTTACTAAATTTGAAATGTAGATAAACTATAACACCAAAATAAGTCCCATGATGGAATAGTCAGTTAAATATACTGAAAAAAATAAAATGTAAATATTAAATTTAGAAATCTAACATACCAAAACAAGCCCTATGGTGAAACAGTTAAATGTACTTGTAAGCTACATTATACCATATACATTTCATACATACATGCATGCATACAAATATTTCAGGCATGGACTATAATACCCTTCTAGCCTGCTAATATACATAATAAGTGTCCAGGTTGTTTTTAAAAATATCTAAATTAGTGCTTGCTTCAATGTGGGGCGGCCGCAGTGGTGCAGCAGTTAGCATTGCCACCTCACAGCAAGAGGTTCTCTGGTTCGATCCTCGGCTGGGGTGTCTTTTGTGCAGAGTCTGCATGTCCTCCCTGTGGTCACGTGGGTTTCCTCACACATCTCAAAGACATGCTATAGGTGGATTGGATACTCTAAATTGGCCCTAGGCATGAGTGCATGCTTTCTGTGGAAGGTTGGGCGCCGGGCTGGCAACTCGACACCGTAAAACTCCACTGACAATCATGAGCGGACAGGTGATCTGCTGTGGCAACCCCTAACCAGGAAAAGCTGAAAGAAGAAGTGCTTGCTTCGATGTAACCTGGTAATGTATTCCATTGATCAGCTATTCTCTCAGAGAACTAATTAATGCACTTCTCATTCCGATAGAATCATCTGCATAGGTTGTCAGTTGACTATGTACTACTTTTTGATAACCCCAAACATTACCAGAGTTAGTTGTCTCTAAATGCCCTATATACCTGAATAAGGTCTACACTTAAATATCTTTATGAGACACTGTACAAGCTCAGATATTTATTCTTCTGTATCTATAAAATAGTTTCCTATTATGTTCAATATTTTTATATACTTTTTATAAAATGTTTTAGATATTCCAGTGCCGCTAAGACTTATGACCATTTATGCCTTCCAACATTCTCACTCACACTGTACTTTTTTTTCCAGGATGGACAAATGAATATATAATTAGCAGGAGGAAAAAAAACAAATGAGGGATCTGTTCTGGGCTGAAGATCATTCAGTTTTCTGTTGACTGATTTTACAGCAACCAAAAAAACTTTGGTTATCCAAAGATACTGATGATTTAAAAAAATCCTTCAACTGAGATGTTACACTGAGGCCCCATTTTCCTGAGTCCGTAGTAGCTCAGGTTCATAGGTGTGTTCTAGGCTAATGGCCCTGGAGCCTTTACAAGCCTAGCCCATAGGATTACCTATCATCGTACCACCCGACCTTAGTTCCTAGTTCCTCTGTCAAGTAGAGCCACTGGAGTGATCCCCGGGGTAAACTTTCTATTTCCCATCCACTCATCAAGATTTCTCTTGAAGAGGGCCAGTGAGATGTTCTGTTTGACATGTATGGGAAGTCTATCCCATAGCAAGGACAGTCTCTGTGTTATGAACCTGTCCCTCCAGCACATTCTGTTGATTGTGGTAATGAGGTTGAGGTCTCTGGAGCATGTAGTGCAGAGGGATTTCTTTAGATGTAGCATTTCTAACAGAGCTGGGTCAGACTGATTGGTAGGTCAAGCAGAGATCGCCTCTAAGTAGGTGATATCAGACAGAAAATAGTTGGAGTTTTTTTAGTCTGCCCATATAGTACAAGTGTTTAAGGCCTAGGATCCTCTTTGTGAGGTACTTTTTGGCCTCTCCAGTTGTTGCAGGTGTCTAGTGAGGTACATGCCAAATGGGGCATTGTACTCTATGATTGGCCTAATGAGGGAAGAGTAGAGGGAGACAATGACCTCTTTCTTCCTGGGTGTAAAACCCTAAGTAATGAGATGTGCCACATAGAAGGACTTTCTGACCACAGTGACAATGTGGTGGTCAAAAGAGAGGTTGCTGTCAACCTATGTTCCCAGATCACTTATAACACCTCCTGTGTTCAGTGGACTACCATCAATGTGGTAATTCATGGGAACTGGGTTTTTGCCAAAGGGGATGACCACACATTTTTTGGCATTGAGCTTAAGGCCATGGTTCTGACATGAGACTTTGGTCACAGTGAGACCTTTCTGTAGGATGTCAACATCTCTTGGGGAGTTGATAATGGCTCCCAACTTGCAATCATCTGTGAACTTTTTCAGCCAGAGTCACTTCATGTTGGCCTGGACTTCAGAGAAGTACATACCAAACAGGAGAGGACCCAGGACCGAACCCTGTGGGACTCCACTCATGACTGGTCGGCACTCTGACTTAGAGTCAGCTACTTTCACACTGTGGGTTTTATCTGTGAGCCAGTTTGCAACCCACCTGGTGATATAGGGGTTAATGCCTAGCTTAGTGAGTTTTTTCTATGATTTCTGAGTGGGGAATGGTATCAACGGCCTTGGCCAGATCAAGGTAGGCTGTAGGAACCATTTTGCCTTCATCCACAGCTCTGTTGACTGACTCAAAGAAGTTGACCAAGTTGAGCAGGCATAATCTACCCTTCACAAATGGGATCCAAAGTTTGGAGATTCCCTATATCCTGTTTATTAGGTCCATGATGATGCGTTCCATAGCTTTGCATATCAGACTTGTCAGGCTAATGGGGAGTTGGTTCCCAGGGTCTGTAGCTGCTCCTCCATTGTGGAGAGGGATGACTAGCAGTGCGCCATTTGGTAGGGACAAAGCTTGAGGTGAGGCTGTGATCAAATAGGTCACACAGGTGAGGTGCCAGTTCACTCTGTAGTTCATGTAGAACACAGCCAGGGATATTGTCAGGTCCCACAGAAGCTTTATTCTTGGCCTTGTACAGTGCTGTTTTAACCTGTGCAGCAGTAATACTGGGTGCCTGGCAATCTACTGGTATTGTGATTGGTCCTTTGGGGGGACAGAGGGGTAAAGTTGGCACTGTATCTTTCAGCCGGTATATTGGCAATATCTGTTGGCTCGGTATAGGAGGTACCATTGTGCAGTAGCTCAAAGCAAGTCTGGGTATTGCTGTGGAGATTCTTTACATAACTATAGAAAGCCTTGTGGTTGTCTTTACTATCTGCTGCAATTCTGTTTTCATAGCTAGCTTTAGAGGATTTGATGAGGGAGCTCAACTTTTTGTTGAGGCTGATAAGGTAGATTTTCCAGTCTTGGGACTTCATCTTATTCTGTATCAGTTTCCTCCTTAAGTTGTAGAGTTTGCTTATGGCAGGGGACCACCAGATTGGCTTCCTTTTTTTGGAGGAGAGCATCTTGGTTCTATTGGGTGTGGCGAGATCCATGCATTTGTGTATGTGTTTGTACAGTGCATTGGCGTATAATTTGGTGGTTATGCAACTATTCTCCATTTGCATGTTTTTAGGAGCCCAAAGTTAGCTTTGGAGAAGTTTTTCATGGTGGTACCTTTGGAGAGGTGGGGTGGGAGGGATGTAGATTTCCAAGGGGATTAGCTTGTGGTCAGATCTAACCAGGGAGGAGTTGACTATTGGTGTGGAGCAATGGTCGTCCATGTTAGTAATGACCAGGTCAAGGATGTTGCTACCACTAGTGGGGGTGAGAACGAGCTGGTCCAGGGCATTGAAATTAATGAATTCCAGAAAATGTTGGGAAAGTGTATTGGTACATGAGTAGTTTTACAAGTTAATGGAGGGGTAGTTTAAGTCACCCTGTATGAAAGTGTTAGGTTGGACCCCTAATATTCTTCAGGGTGCTTAGGAACGTGGAGTGTGAGGCTTGGGACATGGTTGGGGACCTATAGCAGGCTATGACCTGAATCACTGTCTTACTCAATGTTAGCTGCACCTGAAGTATTTCTGATGTGTTATGTTGAGCCATCAGTCTGGAGGTGTGCGCATCCTTTATGAATATGGAAACACCACTGCCTTTGGCGCTTCGGTCCAAGTTAAGATCCCACACCACAGTACTTATCAAAAAGAGTAGGGCTCCTTTATTTAATACAACATAAGAAATATTATTTACATATTTAGAAAATTTACATATTTAAAGGCACATATACAACTTCTGTTTCTTACTATTTGATATTTTCTCATAACGCCCTCATTATTTTTCCATAATTGTCCCCCACTCCTCCTTCCACAACCATAAACTGATTTTTATCAGTTGTCTGACAAAATCCATTTCTCATTAAACAATGCTATATTCAGTCTTGTATTCCAAGGCACTTATATGGGATAAGCTTGTAAAGGCTCCATGGCCATTAGACTAGTACACATCTACGAACCTATGAAATCACCCATGTTGCAAAAAATAAATATTTATCTACCCTACTTGCATATTATTTCTTATTATTCCATACATAATCATATTGTGTATGGAAATTATAAGAATATACATATTGTAACAAAAAAATTCTAACTCCAAATGCTAGACTACCTTGCTCAAGCTCTCCTCCTCCCCTCCCTTTTGTATGCTGCCCCTATGTTCACCAATATCAAAACCACAACATTGTTAAAAAGTCTTCAACAAACTTTTACAATAAGATATCTAGATTCATAACAAACTCTCCTTATAATACACATCACTGTCTACCCCTTTCATCCCTACACTGGATAGAATTCCCCCACACATTGTTATTATCACAACTACAAATGCTACATTTCATTTTCTACAAAACTTCATCTTGCCCAGCTCTTTCTTCCCTCATCTCTATCTACACACCTTCTCACACTCTCATTACCTCTAATCAGCAACTACTACACACCTACCAACCAAATAAAGCAGTAGGCAAACTCTTATATAAATACTCCATTGCCCAAAATTGGAACAAACTGCCTCGTTAAATATGTTCCACCATTCATCCAGCCCACTTTAAGGAAAAACTGAAACACCATCTGCCTAACACCAAAATCTGTCCTTGTAAAGCCCCAACCTAATCTCTTCTCTCCCTCCCTCCCTTCTAAGCGCACCCTCCTCTCAAAAAAGTAATGCCTTTACTAGAGGTAACAAATTCTATTATATACTCATATCTGATTGATCGGTGTCTGGGTGTAAATATGTAAATTATCTCTACTCTGTAAACATATGGTAAACATAACGAAAATGGTTTGCATTCTTTGTTTTGTATTTATACTGTTCTTGAATAATTTTCAGTATCTTATCATATGTTAATGTAATTGTTACCATTTTATTTCTGTATACTGTCTGTACTGGAGCTTTTCTCCTCGGGTCTCCACTGAAAACAGGCCAAAAGCCAAGCTGGACCAACCCTGTTAACAAATGTCAGTTAAACAAATAAATATTCATATCTATATTGTTTGTCATTAATTTTCTCAAAAATGTTCTTCACACAACTTTCTTCCAAGTTTTGCTTCTCTTTTACATAAAAATAAAAACATGTTCTGTTGTCAGTTCCTCCTCACAAAATCAACACACTCTTTCAGCTTTCTTTTTATATGGCATATTCCCCTTTCCTGATAACATGTGTATTACCAGTCTTTGCAGGAAAATCTGATACTCTACTATCCTGGGACACCACTTTGACCTTACTTCAATAGCTTTAATCACTTCTTCTGGTAAAATTTCCTAATGATTTACATACCAATACTGCTCCATCACATTATTATGCCACATTCATCTAGATTTCCCTATATCATTTTTTTTATTTTTCATGTTAATATTTTTCCTTGTGTGTTAATTTCTTAATTTAAATGGTATTTTGTAATTTAAATGGTATTTTGTTATTTTCTTATCCTCATTATCTCCAAGAATTGTTTGCACTTACATTTGAACATTCTCACTATATAATTCTCACTCTCTTCCTTTATCCACTTTAATGCTCTATACAAGTTAAAAAAAAAACAGAATAAACAACTGGATTTAATAATCTAATCCCCCTTGATCTCTCGTATACAACACATCTTTTTTTGCTGGTTTTAATTTTGAACACCATATGAAAAAAAAACACCAAACTGCACAATTTCCTTTTCTTATTATACTGGGTTCATATAAACATTTGACATATATATTATTTTGCCACTATTAATGAATTCACCATATAAATCATTTTCCTGAATGGTAATCTACAAGTCAACCACAGAAGACACATTTCTTTCTTTTCTTTTATCAAGCCATCAAACCCTCCCATTGCATCCTGACTGCATCATATTTCCCAAATGTTATTTCTAGCAAAGAGTCAGCATTCATTGTAAATACATACTCCCAGTTTTTACCACATCACTTTTATCCTTATTCAAGGTCATTCCCATTTCCTTCAAACATCCATTCAAACCATTACTAATCTCATCCATATTATTTTTCATAGCAACTATAACTATATTGTCTGCAAATGTGAAAACTACTCATATCACTACCTTGTTTCGCATCACACACCTAACATCTGTCATTTTATAAGTTACTTGACTAACTATTGTATTTATCACTAATGCAAGTAGCATTCCACTCATGAAGCTTGTCTTATACCACGTCATGTATATTTCTTTCCTCAGCCATACATTCAGTAACACTCTCACTCTATTATTCTGATATGCTGGCATACGCACTCTCTTGATTCTATTACCTATTCCATACTTCTCCTTAACATCCTGAAGAGCATCATGTCTTACTGTAACATGCCTTGCTAAGATCACTTACCATGTGTCACATCTTCCCTGTTACTTATAACATCATCCACAATTTCTCTTACACCAATAACAGTTTTTGACATCCTTTTCCTTTTATACCATATATGCTTACTTCCATAATATCCCTCATACTTCCATCAATTCTCCTTTGTATTATTCCCATAAAAAAATATAATCTGTGGTATTTAATCTTATGGATCTCCCGATTCATTCTTCTCTTCTCTCTTCCGTATAAATTTTAGTATCCCAATACATAACTGTTTATAAACAGGCCTCCTTCAACCATTCATTTAGTACATTTACAAAATACTTTATTTGCCACTCCATTAATGTCTTGTGCATTCTGCACCCTATACCATCTGGGCCTGATACTGAATCAACATTTACTTTTCTAAGTTTTCTAAATACTTTGCCCAATTCAATGATAGCAATTTATTTTTCAAATTCTTCCTTAACTTGTTCTGGAAATTTCTTCACTTTCCATTATCTTATTTCCATCATTACACAGTTATGCATGTTTTCCATATGTTGCGCTACAATACTCAAAATTTCCTCGTGTTCTTTTTATCTTTCATTTTACATTTTTCATTTCTCTCATTATACCAATATCATCTTTTACTATTTCACCCAAATATGCAGATACCTCCTCACTTCTCCATTGTAAATAATATTACTGCCTAAACAGTAATGCTTTATTTTTCTTGATTTCTTATTCATATTTTTCCATAAGATGGTACTGTTGTATTATTCTCTAAATTCTTTGATCCAGTTCTGTGTTTGTATATTTCAGTTTCTCTTCCTTTCTTACATCATCCTGCCCCTTCATTTTAAGTTCAGTCTGTCACTCAGACCAGTTTTTTTTTTTTTTTTATTATTATTATACAATTCTTCTGCGTGGAGACATGCATGAATGGGCATACCTTCGTTGAAGGTTGTGCGTCAGGGCTGGCAACTCGGCACGTAAAAATCAACTGCCAATCATTAGCGGACCGGAGTTCTGCTGTGGCGACCCCTAACCGGGAAAAGTTGAAAGACACAACATACAAGTCCTTCATGGTAATATGATCCTTCAATAATTGCAATGCTTCTCACTTTCCAATTTCCTCCTTAAATTCTCATTTATTCTTTTTATTCCTATTTTAATATGCTCTCTTTCTTCCATCGCCTTCATCAATATGCTAAATGTTTTGAAAAACTCATCTCAGCTGTATCACCATCTGCTATATCCAGGCTTTCTAATAATACAAAATAATACATTTCAAGTCCTAGTGCCCCCCTTCCAGAAGTTCATTGGCTTTTATAGTATTTCACACACACAATTTAACACATTTATTATTTCCTGTATTTTATTCATCTTTCCCTTTCTTTTTACTTCTGCCCCTTAAATCACAAAGTCCCATGCAATTATATTTTTTGTTAACCACCACATAGTCAAATATTTGATTAGAAAGAGACCCTCTTTCCTTGCGAGTTGTACATGCATATAACACTATAATTGTATAATATACAATTACACTACAATTACATAATACAATATAATATATTTAACATGATATAATATAATTGCACTATAATTGTATAATTGTTCTCTCTGCCTCACATTCACCTTTGTTAACCTTCCCACCTTAACCAATGTTTTATCTATTTTTTACCGTTTTTTTTTTTTTTTTTACCCAAAGCAGCCACTTCAGAACATCTTTTACTTTCCAAGTCCCTCATTACATGTTCACTCCACTTTTCTGTTTGCAAATGTTCTTCACTTGTCAGGAATCTTGGTTCCTCTAACAGAATAATACCCACATTACATTTAGCACACCATTTTAGCATTGCTATCATTCCTACAGTGTTAACAGTGATGTCCACATGTCCTGAACGTACTGTAAACTTGTTTCTTTTTAAAGTTTGGAGGAAATATTGTTTAATGTTCATTTTTTTATTTTTATTCCTTCCCCATTGAATATTTTTTTTCCTGGGCTTATATACAAATAATTCTTCATCTTCAACATGAGATTTTTCACTGGCTAGAGCTTCAAAAAATATTAGTGTCAGGACCTTCTTCTGGCATCTCCTCCTGGATGCAATCTCTCTTCTCCTATTTCCCCTGCATATTTATTTATTGTACTACAGTTTCAGCTTCTTCTAGTTCACCCTCTCCTCAGCCTCTTGTTATTCTTCACAGTGTAGGTTTTCTTCCCATATCCCTTCTTTTTCATTATTTACCATTTGCTCTTTACAATCCATCGAAAAGTGTCCCTTCTTTGTACATAACCTGCATTCAAGTACACACCTTCTTGCTATATGCCCTTTCTGCCCACACTGGTTACACTGTATCTTGTCACAATCATTCATTAAACAAGAAAGTCCCCACAAAAGAAACACGATTTAGGCTGACCAGTACTGCATCATGTCCCTCTAAGATGAGCTGCAAAAATAACATTTGGCAAGTGTTTCACCTTGTCTTTTCACATTTGAAAACAGCTTCCAACCACCACCCTCCATTCCATAAGTTTCTCTCATCTCTAACTTTTACAATGTTATCAACAGTTTCACACAAAACGTGCATACATTTTTAATATCCTCTTCTTCCAGCTCATCAGTCCTAAACTGCAAAGTATCAGTTCTTTAACATTTAAGTTACTACCAATAATAAAAATAACTGTTCCACAGATAAATGTCCTTTTTGTTACACACTTCCAGAAATTTCATCATCAGTTCTGCTGTTTCAGATGTTAAGCCACAAAAACTCTTTGTCCCTATACGTATCAAAGACTGAGGACCAGATTCAATAAAGCATACACTAAGTGTACACTGTTCTGAGTGAACTGACAACACAGACATGACTCACATCTTCTTCCTCCTAATTTTAGTTTTCCTACTGATATTCTTCAACTTTAAATATTGACAGGGATTCATAAAGGTGAGCACAAAGTGTAGACCGCATGTACACTTACTGTAATCTTTCAGAGTGACTAAAAAGCAAAAAAAATGTGATAAGAATTTTACTGAATACATATCGTGTACACTTAGTGTAGGCTTTATTGAATATGACCCTGAATTTCTTGAGCTTTAAACCCAGAACGGTTACCAAATGACCCCATTCATATAATGTCTGTATTACAGTGGCCATTTTTGTTCTTATTTTCACATTTCATCTTCCCTTCTTGTTTCATATACAGTTTGTTGCTGCTCTCTTTTTTTGCTGTTGTTACTGCTGTATATGTTTTAATTACTCTATTCTCAGCTGCCACATCACCTGGCTCCTTCTCCACACTACCATTAACAGAACTTCTGGAAAAAGTTATCAGCCATCTCACCACATGAAACAGCAGAACTGTCACCTGGACCATGCAACTGAATTATGTTCAACAGAACATCGTCTGCAAGCCCTATGGACACCCGCTTTGTTATCTGTACCTCTAAGCACTGCTCATTTGTATTATACCCCACAAAGGAATTGTTAGCTGCATTCTGCTGCTCCGTACCAAGCAAATGTTTGCCCCCCCCCCATGCTGGTGATTCCCTTAGGCCTCTTCCTTACTGCTGTAGGAGCCCTCTGATGCTCCAAATAGTAGGAGAAGAGCTACTTTGCTCTGGCCTAATTTTCCTTAGTCGGTATGAATACCACATTGCATCTTGCCTGATAGCAGGCTATTGGTCTAGAAGGAGTAACCCAGTCAAGAAAGTATAAATACAATAAATAAAAATGGATATAAGTTTCATAACCATTGCTGGCATTGTAATTATTAAACAGTATCTAAAAGATGTTATCTAGAGAATGTTTGGTCTCAATTTTAACTCCAAAAAATTATCTGCCTTAGTTCTGAGCCAGCCTTTTATAAAACCACTTAATATTTGTTATCTTTATGTTAAAGAGAAAAAAGATTGGATGTCCTTATTCTGAATAATTTAAATTTTAAATTCAATACTAGCACTCCTAAAAAAAAAGGAAAAGATTACCTCCTTTATCTGTTTTCTGCAGGGAATGAACCTACTTTAGACAACTAAAGGAATACAGCTATATTTTTTTTAATTGTAGGGAGTTAAATATTAATTTGTTAGCTTTAGTCTGGTGAAAACTGACTAGAAGAATGTCAGGGGACCCTGTCAGTTTATCAACAGAAAATCTATTGAATGCTGGATTGAAGAAAAGCTACCACAGCAATTTTCATTGAGAGTGGAGTTTTCTCATTTCTCTGCTGTTGTATGAACTCAGAGTAGGTATATATAATTTCAAGTGGTGTAGAAGTATTTCCATGAACTTTCCTTAATGAGTTATTACTTCTAAACATTCCCAAGCCTCGAGGACTTCCAATAAAACTCAGGGCTCACTATTTTTCCACCTTGTAGATAAAATCTTAAATGATACTCTACCTGGAACTAATTGCATTCACCCATGCCTCACCAAAATGTGAAGATAGAACCTTGCAAGCCTTCTTCATTATCTTGACAGCAACTGTTTCTGCAACAGCTCTGTACCATTAATTAAAAAACAAGCCATAACAAAAAAAAAATCTCCAAACCAACCAGTGCTATTTACTTCAGACAAGTTGCAAACTTACCAGCCTTAGGAAACCTCTGTGAAATGTAGACAATTCAAAATTAAGTAAACATGTGCAAAAGTACTTACTGCTTTCTATGCAAAAAAAATGGATTTTGTTCAGCATTATCACAACTCTTTGCACCTTAACAGATGATATACTTGCATCCTGTTAAGTAGGGTAGGTGCTGCAAAGTAAAACTAGGTTCAGCCATGTCTTCCACTTGTCCATTAACGAAAAACATCACCCACAGCTTCATTTTATCATCTCTACTCTACTCCCTGTTTATTAATAAGCATGAAGCCAGTCTGCCATGACTTGTAGTAATGTATCAGTGACCTACAGCACTGTCCAGTGTCCACTCACACTCCTCCATTAAGAATAAGTTCCAAAAGCTACAAATGATCTTTAACTACTACCCAGTTGGTTATTTCAAAAACAAGCTATGACATTTGGAATCATCAGAAACCATCAGAAATTCCCTCAAACTGGCATACACTTCAAAATAATCATGAACCTTTCAAAATGGCCAAATACTGCCAGTATCTCAACATTTAACTGGACCAACATTTTAACTGTGAACACCAAATGCACAGTAGAAATTCAAAAACAAGCAGCTTCGTATTATTGGCTAAGAAATATATCACACTCCCTTTCCCCAGAGGAAGAACAACAACTGAGAAAAATACTTATTATTACAGCAAAAATATGCTCTTGCAAGTTCATTACATTACCCTCCCCCCGTCACCATTTGTCATATGTACTAAGGCAACATGTCTTCCATTTGAACAAGAATGGTGTTATTACTTGGATGTCTACTGCTTCCCCTTCTTCTTCCAACTACCACCTTATATCCCCCATCGATCCATAATCACAAAAACTACAAAGTAAGCTTCCCCTCACAGAAAAGAGATTTTCACTCCTTGAACCTCAGCTGTGGAAATTTCTTTTTTAATTTAAAAGACACCTACACTTATCACAAGTTCTCTACAAATATGTTTTTTTTTTTTAAATTCCAAAAGACGAAATGTAAATGCTTCTTTAAGAAGTGAATAACCTGTATACAACCCTCTAATTCTTCAATCCTTAGCTAACTCCTTCACAGGGTTGGGAGGGTGTCCTAATGGTTAAGGTGTGTGCCTTACAAGCATAAGGTGCAGGGTTTGAGTCTCACAAGAGATAATTGGCCAGGCTTACAATGGCAAGGGCAGTTAGCTTAGTACTAACCTATGGACCTATAACTCCAATTTCCAAACCCACTATTTCGCATGTAAAACATTGTATCCATTTTTGTATTTCTTTTTTTTTCCCATCATTTTGCACATACTGTAAATATTATAAATATAGTATGTTTTGTAAATACTGTAAATAATAATAGCTTTAATTTCCAAAGTAACAATGCAAGGTCTTTTTACTATTTTAATGAAATAATTTCAAGCAAATCTTAATTACAAGTCTCTTAAACAGATACCATGTAGTATTGTGCTTTGTGCTGCTAGAATATTACCATATTGTAGTCTATCAATGAACACTATATTTCAAAAAGTCACTTCAAAACATTTGTATAATTTAAGAATTTAACACTTTCATTTGCATGCTCTAGTTTAAGCCCAGAAATCCCCACCCAGATCAGTCTTCTACCCAAGGAAATAGAGTGAACTAAAAGTTAAATAGTCTTGGGCCTGACTTGTTTTGCCTACCTGAAAGCACAAGGTACTGTATAAGGGTGAGTATTGGCAGGGTGATTATGGTCGAGGCACTGACTCTGCCTTTTAAATTCTATAAATCTCTGAAAAAATAAGTCCTTTCAGACTCGATGGAACCAGAGCTATAGCAGATAAAACAATCTAATGTTTCTAAAATGGAAAATAAGTCAGCTAAAAGAGATTATTTTATTTTCCAAAGTGTCTCATCATTTAGGAAGAAATTTCCTTTTGATACTACGGCAGAGAAAGACTTTACTCAGTTTAAATGTCATGTTAATTAGTTGGCTTTATAAAATTCAAACACAATATTAAGAAAAGTGTGCTCTTAACTGGTCTTTGACACAAATGCAGTTAAATATAAGAAGTTAAATATGTATACATATAAGTGTATCTATCTATATATATTCTACTGCTATGAGCTGGTTTGATACAGTACAATTTCTGATTACCTTTGAGAGAGACCTCTGAATGAAGAACAATAGTTATTATGATTACTTTCTTCCTACGCCTTTCCTAGTACAGCTCTGAAAATCCATATTATATTGTTGACATTAAATTAATAAAATAATTTGTTATGCTGCAGGCAAATGAGCAAGACTGGCTTTCAGTATTGCTTCTTTTTGCCTAAAAAACAATTTAAAGTGCACAAATAAAAGGCTCTTTTAAACCATGTCACAACAAAATTTAAAATGAGCAACTTTGAAAGAAAAAAAGTCAAGCACATTCAGAACTTCCATACAAGTGACCAGGTGACACATATCTGAGAGGATACTTACTCATCCATCATGCCACCTTGCTGCTAGCGATATGCCTTCAGTCTGCCATCATTTTAATCAGCTAACAAGCTCTCATGACTTCAAGTGATGTTGAAGTGCTATTTTTACATCCTTGTTTTAAAATGGGAAGGTCATTGCATAGTTTCCTTTATATAAATTAGCTAATTTAGGAATATAGTATCAAATGTGGGTTCATTTCTCTACCAGGAGTATTTCAAAAATGTGGTAAGTGAAGTTTCAGAATTATTGCAGAAGAAACATTTTATTTAATACATTGCTGTTGAATGCTATTATACAACATGTAAACAACCTTAAAAACTTAACTGGATTTTAAAGGCAGCATTGTCTGTACAACTATATTTATTCATCAGTTTGCATATCTTTGTACACACATCAACCAAAAAAGTCTTTCTGATTGCTGTGCTGTATATGTCACTCAAATAGATGATTTGATATTTTACTTATTCAATCATTTATTCTATATGATTTGGGAATTAATACCTCAAAACTCAAGCAATGTCAGGTTATAGCATTTTGAAAATGTGCCAAATAAATAGGAATTGCTACAATTAGATTTTTAAATTGTTTTCATTATGGCAAGTTTTCAAGGTGTACATTATCATTTACAAAGTTTTCATTTGATGTTAACTAAATGGAAAAGCTTATATTCAGCCATAGAACCTGTCTCATATGGTAATGCATTTGCATTTTAAATGTCTAGGGAAAGGAAACATTAACTTTTTTCTTACTGACTATTGTGAAGTTTAGAATTAGTAAAGCATTAATGTATTGTATCCTATCCAGAAATAAATTATATGCCTTTATCCAGCACGTATTTGTTATATGCTACATCATAGTTTTAGAGGGTCTGTATAATTCATATGTGCATGATTTCTAGGTATTAAATATCAAAAAATTCAAATTAATCTGAAGGAAAGTTTTGCAAAACATACTAGTACTCGTCATAGTGATTCATACTGGAGTACTGTGCTTGTCTCGTTGTCTCATGTTTATATACAAAACTCAGTGTTTATTAATTGGAGTTAAATGTTCAGCAACGCTCTTCTTATAGTCATTTCCATTGCTATATTTCCAGTGTTTTAATGCCGAGGCAAAGGCAAAGTGAAAGAGTGATTAAGTGTGTACATGTGTAGGTATAGTGTATAGACATTTGCATGTGTGTGTGTGTGGGGGGGAGCACATACACAAGGGTATATATCTTTGTATGTGGCTAAATCCGTATGCAGCACAGTAAATAGAGACTACTTTCACCTATAAAGTTGCATGGTATTGTCTTTTTTTTTCTGAAGAATGACTTTGCATTTTGTAATATTCACAGTAACACTGATTTTCTCTTTGTATGTGAGTGCTTATATGTGAACGTGCCTGTTTTTATGGCTTATCCAAGTATATCATCTGTATTCTCATTTATGTGCATATCCCTGCTGTTCCATTAGCTTGGAAAGAACTGTGCACTGCATGTGGTTTCAAATAGTTCTTAAGTAAAATGATATTAAACCATGCCTGCAAAAATCTATTGCCAGTATTGATGAAAACCTGAAATGGAGCTGCACTAAGGGGATTTATTATTCATTTTATGCCTTTGAGTGAAAACAGTGCAGGGTCTGATGTTTTTTATACAACAGAGGAGATGAAAGGCAGCATATATTTGTTATACGATCTACATTTTACACCAGATTTAGATACTATGTGCAACCCTGTACAGTAGTAGTTGTGCCCTATGCTTACTTTGGCACCAAATAAACAACATACCTCTTGTTCATGGTATTAGAAAAAATCTTAATGTTTTGTCTCATAGCTTGTTTTAATAGAAAGTTTGCTATAGGTAGCAGAATAATTATATTTCTATTGCAGGTATGGTGATTGTAGTTCTTGGGCAGATGAAAAAAAAACTAAAATGCTAGAACCTGAGTACAGGTATATGGTATTAAAGCTAATATAGAATAAATACACGTTAAGTTTATTATTATTTTATTATTATCACTGTTATAATTATTATTATTGCTAGTAGTAGAAGTACCATGCACACTATTACATTACTTAAAGTAAGGAAATAATTCTGTTTGCAGGAATTTTATTAGTTTTTAAGCCTGCATTGTCAGGAGGACACACAAATGATTGCATTAATGCAGTTCCTACCTTGATTCCTTTCTTTAGTCAATTAAATCTGTGACTACTTTTTAGCAAGATAGTTTCCTCAATGTGATGAAACTTGAGCAGTAAATGGGTGGAAATGATTCAGTAAGTCTGATAACTCTAATATGTTGCTGCTTGGCATTGTCGTCTTAGCACTAATCTGCCATAGATACTGAAAGTAAAAAGGCTTGATAGCAATGCTTAGACAAAAGCTACCTTGGACTGAGTAGTGATCAGAACAGAATGAAACTGTTAAGCACCTTTATTTATCTATACTATATATATAGATACACAAACACACACACACTGGTGAATTTGTGCCTCCAAACTGCTTTATTAAGATGCATGCATTAAATGTTAAAATTACATATTCTGCAAAAGTAAATTGGCATCTGCTATGGCTTCCTTGTGATTCCAGGCAAGAAAAGTCTGCACTCAGGAAATAATAGTAATTGATCAAATTCAGTGTCTTGGTTGGCATGGGTACAATTTCATGGGAACCCAGTAATCTGTCGGCAAAAGAAGCGCACTCTAAAGGATGCATGTATGAAGAAGGAACAGCAAAATATAAGCTCTTATTGTTTATACAGAGCCACAACAGTTTTAATTTGTTTTTAATGCTCTGCAGGTTTCATCTGAATATAATTTAAGCACAGCAGACGTATAAAGCATGTGGCCCCTCATTGCTGTATAATTCCAATAGCAAAGTGTAAAACTGAGAAATATGAGGGAGTTGTCAAACATAATCTGTTAATAGAGCCAGATCTCTACGATATGTCCCAGATTGTGACTAGAATGTCTACTTGTTTGACCAGTTTTTCTCCTAAATGACAGAGTATAACAACACCAGAGCATGTGCTTTTTTTCCCTTTAGTCACATTTGACTTCAAAGCACATGCTCAGTGGGATGTCAGTTGATTCATTTATCCCTAATTTTTTGCCTTTTGCACTCAAAATCACACTGTGAGTAAACTCTCCTTTCAGACAGCATCTAACTATTGGCCCATCTTACATAGTAGGTAGCAGTGGATGTTAGTGAATGTATTAAATGGCTACATGAATCAATGTCTATATCTATATAGCCATATCTATCTAGCTGTGTGTGTGTATGTATATATATATATATATATATATATATATACATACATATATGGCTCTCTATCACATTGTTGAAAGTTCAAATCTCTGAAGACGATATGTGCAAGACCATATCGCTGAAGATTCGAATTGCCGACCATTGTGTATTGGGATCGCCGTACAGTACAGAACCTGAGATTTGCCATTTTCCTCACTGTAGTGCAATCGAGGAGTTAGTATATTTAAGTTGTAAGGGGTGTGGGGGGTACAGGGGGGCTTGCCCCCCTGCAGAAACATACAGGTAAGTTGTTCTGTGTTTTATCACTTTTTCGGCAATTCATATCTTCGGTGATATGGTCTTGGCGGTATTGTTTTCGGAGATTTGAACTGTCGGCGAAGTGATAGTGATCCATAGATATATATATATTTGTATCTATATTCATATATATTTGCGTAGAGAAAGAGAAAGGCAGTCAAGTTGCATGGGATCTGATGGTGTTCAGAGAGAAGAATGTCCACAGAAAAACAAATGAGTCCAGGAAACAAAATGTTCAGAATAGAAGGCAGTTTATTCCATGCCTTATCCATAAAGACCACAGACTACAGTTTCACCGCAGATGATCTCATCAGTATCTGTTCAATAAAATTTTAAATAATTTAAATAGTACATTATAGAATTATGTTACAGTAGAGCAGGAAATTTCTCAGTAAGAAAGAGTAAATGCAGATTGTAAGCCTAGGGGCACTTCACTCTCCAGGACTAGATGAACACATTTGATTTTCCTAGTCCATAAATCATATTTGTTTCATAATATGAAATTTAATTATCATTAACTGCAATTATTTGTTTACTCAGCCAAATTATCTGTAATGTTCTTCCAGCCTATACTGTTACATCAAGACTTATTCCCCTGTATGTAACAGAGTCACGATGATGAGGCCCTCTATGGTGAAACAGCGGGCTATGTTCTGTATAGATAAGGCATGCAATAAATTGCCTTGTATTCTGATCCTTTTGTGTGCTGCAGTCATTTATTTTATCTATCTATCTATATGTATAAATATAGATATATAAACACGTACATACACACACACAAGCACACACACACACACACTCGTTTTGTCAGCAGAGTTTACTGCTGTGTACACTGATGAAAAGCACTCTGTTTTGCACGCTGAATGCATCACAAAGATGGAGATGAAATGCTTGTGCTTATAGTAAGCGGCTGTGTATAGTGAAAGTGTGTTTTATTACCAAACGTTTTAGATATAACAGAGTTTCTGCATGTGGTAAACAAGGCCAGTACAAGTGCTAAGGAACATTCTCCGGCACCAGTAGGATTGCCGTTTTTTAAATTGCCAGGCTGTCTGCTACAAGGACACACACTGTTTAGTAATGCACATTTGACATAGATAATAAGTTAAATGATGCATACTCTGTTACTGTCCTAGAAATAACATTGTTATAGTCATTCTACTCTTTTTGTTCAGGACAATATCATCCCATAAGTTTTGAGTTAGCTATCATCCAGGTACTGTCTTCAGTTAACACTTTAAATTCACAGAATTGTGTGAGTACAGATATAACAAGACTAAATGTGAAAGAATGAGATTGCTATGTCCCATAGTATTCCTTTTTCTCAGGTTATCCCAGACTCAGCATCGGCTATGGGGTTTGCTTCCCCTTCAAAACCTAAACGTAAAGGAGAGCAGCTGACCAGTAGTGTGGCATAGAGGAAAAAAGCACCGATTATGGCTCAGGAAACCCAAAGTTAGTGGTTTGATTGAGACACTGGCAGGAGAGGATAAGTTTGCCCCCCCTGGCTGACTACACCTGCAACCCCACCCCACCCACACCAGCAGCAGGCATGCATGGTACTATACCACTGTAACCTGATACATATTACAGTCAGAGGTGGAGTCTGTGCATCTTTGGGTCAGAAGAAAACTACAGTCACAGCAATATTTAACCTTTGGCCAAATCCAGTCAAATATTTAGCCAGTCAGATATGGCATCCTTGCACATCATGGTATATAGAACAGCACATTAACAGCAATGCCTATCCTTTGGCCATCTCCAATAAAACAATTGACAGTGTACCAAAATCTTAATTCAGTGTGAACTAACATTGTATGTGTGAGTTGTGAGGGTATAGGGTTTCAAAGCCCCCAACAGAAGCTATTTAATATCAGCCTCAAAACAAGCTACATGCTAGGTGAATGAAGGATTGCAATAGTCATTTCCTTATTCACAGGTGGGGCTTCAATTTGCCTGGGTAATTATAGACCCATAAGCCTGCCAGTCTCACCTGTAAAGTTATGGAAATCATCATTATAGATTTAATATATAAGGATATAAGTAACCTACAGTCACTTGACCCATCCCAGTTTCGATTTACTATGGGCGGATCATTTCAATTAACTTGACTTCATTGAAAAGTAATGGATGAGTGAAAATTAGTGCATACCATATGTCTGGACTGTGCAAATGTTTTCAACACCATCCTACGCTCAAGTATTGTAGATAAACACTCCAAGTTAAAAGTTAATCCCTGTGTAACTCATTGAATAGCAAACTGGGTCACAGATAGAGAAAGGGAAGTAAGGGTGGGCAACTCTTCCTCCTCCAAAAGACCTGTCAGTAGTAATGTACCCCAGGGTTCAGTATTTGAGACACTCTTCTTTTGCATTTACTTCTTGAAAGTCAAAGCTAATGTTAAGGATTTGTGGCTGACCAGGACTGAAAATGACTGCAGACTTGATATCTTCAGAAATTCCAGTAGAACACCAAGATCCTTCAAGGGAAGCAATCCTACACACACAGCTTCTGCTAAAACAGTGGGCTAAAATAAATGCCAAAAAATGTATACTCATAGCCTATGGCAAGCATGACTGCCCTTATAACTTTCACATGGCCAACAATGGATCCATGAAAACTGATCTTGTACTAAAGGAAATGGGAACCTATGTCAACAATGAATGGTTCTTCAATCACCTTGTATCCTCTGTTGTAAGGAAGTCCTTTTTTATTTCACAGCATATCACTAAAACTATGGCACACAGGTCAGAGAATGTAATCATTCCACTGTATTTGGCACTCAGTAGCCCAATCAGGGAACATAATGTCCCTTTCAGTAAGTAACTAGCCAAACATTTGTCACAACTGTAACAGCCAAAATGCTGTCTCACTAAAAAATCGGGTCCCTATTATTTTAGCGAATGCAATGAATTGCGAACGATGTTTAGTCAAACATCATTATGCAAAATGGCAATATATCAAAAGCACTGAACAACAATTTTTTTCCTAGGGAAAAAAAATCACTGGGCCATTTTCAGGACTTTGCCATTTACTCCAATGTGGTGTGATCTCAGAGTTAGTATATTTATGTATAGGGGTCATAGCCCCCCACTTTAATTTTTTTTTTTTTTTTTTTTTTTTTACGGATCCATGTGTTCGATATTTTGGGTTTTCAGGGATTGTGGGTCAATTATATAGCGTTTGCTTGTATAATATATACCCTAAAAAATCAAGGGTCTAAATCATAAAAATTGTGCACTGTCTACAAGCCTTTTCCCTCTTCTCAGTATAACACAGGCTACTGAGCATTAACCTCTGCTTTGTTTACAGAGCCTTAGCAATCCCTGTTTTTGTCCGATCTATTACAAACTCACAAGCATGACAATATCATAAATATCCACAAAAGGAATTTCAATCTCCTTTGCAAAATGAATAGAGTCCCTTCGAGTGGTAGGTATGTTATCACACAGAATATTATTTCTCTATAGAAATGTCTTCTACTTTTCTCATAAAGCATAGTACTTCTCTTAATCTCTTCAAACATAATTTAGATGAATGGAAAGGTAACCACAAATTCAGTCCCAGTTTAGCGTTACTGTTCCGCATGATAGGAGAAAACATACAGATACCCCATTATATTATTGTTTGGCCAATCATTTGTTTTTTGTATGCAAAATAAAAAGCCAAATAACTTCCATAGGAATGTAAGTCTAAGTTTCTTAAGCTCCTCACAGCTCAGTAACCTAGTAAACAACTATGAACCTATTACATTCCTCAAAATACCTTAATAACTTAATCCATATATCTGTCATGGAAGACTAAACTTTATATTCTGAGTTGTAAACTTTTAATTTGTGTTGCTGAGTATTTCTTTTCTTTTTTTTTTTGCCTTCTTTTATGTTGCTTTACTTTTGAAATAGTTATTTCCAGGTAATAATTATATCTTCTTTTTCTGTTGTCTTCTTCATGAAGGACATTGCATTCTTGTCTTTCTTGTTCTAATTTTCTAAAATAATTGATAAAATGTTCTACATATCTTTTCACTCCACCATTTCATGATTTATTGTATATCTGGTTTGTAATATAATTTAACTGAGGACCTACTTTTATGCTCTGTTGCTAACATAGTATTGCAAGTTTCCAATCCAGACTATGAAAGCCGAGTGAGTTATTTTTTTTTTCTATGAGGGAATAATGCTATATATATTTTTCCATGTTATTTAGTATGCATATCTTTTGCAGTAGAAAAACACAGCTGCCATTTTTGGAGATAATTTGAATTTTTTTACCTTTGTCTTAGGCAGATGTTATTATTTTGGTTTCTCAAACACTGGGTTTTCCTTGATGGATTTATACACCCAGTGTAATTTGTGAATGCTTGTTAAATGTCTTATTTTAACATCCATTTTCTACTATTCATATTATAAACTTGGTCTGTGCCTTTTCTTTTATTCATTCTATTGTGCATTATGTACTGTTAACTCGCTTTGCCTTAGAATTCCTAAATATATTTAGAGCTTCCATATACAGAGGCACATAATGTGCACTTTGTACTTATCCTTGTCTTTTATTCCATTATTTAGCAATAACCGATGAGTGTGTGTGGTATATTGAGGATTTATCCATGTTGGTGTGGTTTAATCATGAAGGGGGAAGCCTGAGTGATTAAACAAAGGCAAACGTGGGAAATCCTTAATATACCCACACCAACAATTTGGTTACTGCTATTATACAATGACAATATTTAAGAAATTACTTTTCTTTGTTAAATGTAACATTTAACAGTGCCATGGTGTTCTTTAGCACTGTTTCTGCATTCTTCCGCTTTGTTGATGTACTGCACATGGGTATGGGAATTACATTTGCATGCTTACACAGTACATTAGTGCTTTGAAAAGCAAGCAATGAAGAAAGGAAGATTTCCATTTCTCTTTTTATTTATTTAATTTATTTTTTTTTTTAAACTGTGAAATCCGTACAGTTTAAAGGTACGAAACAGACTGGGCAATAATATAAGGAAAATCAGGTATATTATCGAAAACTAAAGAAATGTACCTACTTTTCCTTGTATTTTCTCTGCCACTCTCAACCTCTTAGCTCAAGAAATGTGTAATAGCATATATTAATAGAAGAAAGTCCAGGTGACCAGACTTTTTTCTGTTGGTATATGCTCAATTTACAACGGGCATGCTGGTTGGGCTGACCAAGTCAGTCAGTTATAGTAACTACTGTTGTTATGTCAGGTCTTTGTGTACTTTTATTTGTTTCTGCTTCCCTTCCTTGGCCACTGTTATTTTATTTTCATAGTTGCTAAGTTGAGTTATATCATCCGGGTTCATTCACTATGTTTATGGTCCCATCTAATGTACGGCTTTACAGATGACAAAGTATAATTGATATACTGCACTCCTCTGTGGCTCTGTAATTTGGCTGGGCATTTTATCTAGTACAGATTCGTACTGCTTTGAAATTTATATCCATTGTCCTTTTTGTTTCCATTACTAGCTATTATTTTCTGCTCTTTTGGCACTGTTTTACGGGCATTTTTGTTCATAGTTGCTCCTTTCATGTTTTCTTATTATTTGCCTTGAAATGTTTTGCTTGGTGTACAAGGGCAGTGTGACTTGTGTGTTGGGAAGTCTCCCATTAGATAGTATGCACTTAAGTCATTCTTAATGCTTATGCTAAGAGTTATGTAGTATTTGCACACAATCCAGGAGTTCGATAATCTGACTGTTTACATACTACGCAGCCCAAGCCTCTAATTTTTATTTTTGTTCTCATATTGTGGCAATTAGTTGTGCATAACTTTTTGTACTCTTTATTATGTGACATATATCACAAACATGAACATGTGCTGAACAAATACTTATTCAGCTAAGCAGATAAATGCATTGCTTCCAGAAGCCTGCATAACTGGATCGATGAGTAGTATGCAGTCAAACTGCCTTTTAAGCCCTAAAATAACACAGATTGTTCCCTTTATTCTTCTTTCCTGAAGCATATGTGCTGTTTTGCACATCTACCACACAGAATAAGTTGAGGCAGTACAGAACCACAGTGCTAATGAAGTCAATGTTTAATTCATGTTAAATAATTGCATTTCTTTACTTTTCACCGGTACTGCTGTATCACAGATATATGTCTGAAATGCAGGGTAGACTCAGTGCTATGATGTAACAGGATTCCAAGAAGATCCAGTGAATGACCACATATAACGTTTTTTAGAGCTATAGTAGAGAGTCGATTATCAGAACAGTCAATTATCAGAACCAGCCTTCCAAAGTTTTTGGGTGGGAAAAATCATAAAGTCTGAAAATGTAAACATTATATGTATTTATGAGATGCAGGCGTGGTCGCACAGTATGCGTAGAGCGTATCAATCAACAACGGTCTGTGTAACACACAAATACACTAATACGCTAGCTGTGTACAGATAGAGTTACCAGTTAGTCAGTATCACCGTAAAAAGCAAAAGTATACCAAGTACTGTATCAGGCTTCCGTGGAACAATGGCTTGAAAACTCTTCAGGACCTCAAGCGTTCAACGGGACATATCCAAAGTCGTATAACAAAGAAAGCAAGTAAATGCAATGCAGGCTTGATATTCAACGCCAGTATGCAAGTCAGTGCATACAAAAATAAGCTATCTTCTTGTAGATGGAGTCAACAGTTAATTCAAATAAAGTACCTGATTCAAGAGCAAAACTTCAGAGGAACAATAGCTTGGAAACCTTCAATGACAAACCAAGCGTTCAACAGAGTATATCCAAGGTAGTTTATTCATATAAAAATCGGCAAGCGCTTTCAACTAGGTCTTCATCAGGCCGTTAAACAATTTAGACTGACAAAGCACTCATATTTATAACAAAACATCACAGTAGCAACGATGTCATTTCCTGTTAAAATTTTAAACTGACAGAGCATCACAGTAATGAAAATGCCATTTCCTGTTACTACTAATTCAAAGTCTAAAAACATTTTAAATAGAAAATATATATAAAAATATGTAGTGATAGTTGCATGCAAAAGCTGACTGTATGTAGTTCCAAGACAAAACACTGTCATTGTACAAAAAACATATAATTGCATACACAATAAAATAAAATTACTGCTAAGAAATGTATCTAATTTATTAAAATTATTGTTAGTGAAAGCACTTATGCATTAGAAATCCATTCAAGATGCCACAATAAATAAAAAACTACTAATATTTGTATCATGGTGTAAACTCTCATGAAGTCAGAAATTTACCATCAAACATTATCACTAAAATATATATATATGAAAAACATATATATATATTGATTTACACATCTAGTAGGAAATATCTAATATATTAAAAGTATTATTATTAAGAACAATTCAACCCACCACAGTAGATGGAAACGAACTTACATTGATGTCATGATGTAAAAGTCTCAAGAAGTCAGAAATTTACCACCAAAAAGTGTCACTGAATTATATATTAAAATGTGTAAAATGATCCACATATCTATGAGGTCATTGCCTACACTAAGTACATATATATAAAGATATATATATAAAAATATATATGTAAAAGGCCTCATAAACACTGACACTATATGCACTAATGATACATCCACACAATGTGCAATGTATAGGTTAAAAATACCATAAATTGTTGTGACATGACATCATTAGATATAGTAATATAATGTTACCATAGATAACCTGCTACATAATAGGATGGCAGTACATAGCAATCCAAATATTCACAAATAGCTGCGTCATTTATAAATTGTGAGTGATGAAAAATACTCACTATTTCTGTATTTATATTTTATTTAAGTTTCCTGGCTTTAAGTATGGGTTTAATAGAGACCCTATCATTAATGCCAGGGCTGCGATCAGCTCTAAACCTAATAATCCATTTGGCTTCCATTTGTTCAGTAAGATTACTCAAGTCCCCTCTCCTAATCCCCGGTTTGTTCACATAGATAACTTGGAATAGAAACTTATGTTCTATTGATGTGTTATTTACATGTTTAGAGAGGGCATTGGATGTGCAGGATATCCTAATCTTATATATATGTTCTCTTATTCTCTCTTTAAACTTACGGTCAGTCTTGCCCACATAGAATGCTGGGCAAGATTGACATGTAGCCAGGTACACGACATGTTTAGAGTTGCATGTTGCTGACATGGTGAATGTAAAAAGCTGCCCTGTGACAGGATGTGTAAAAGTATTACATTCTTTCACATATTTACATTGATTACATTTCTGACACTTTCTAGTAGCCCCATCTAGACTATCTGACATTATATTTCCAACTCTATTCGGACCACAGAGCATCCTATGCAGATTCAATTTGTTTCTATAAGAAAACTTGGGGGCCTCATCTATTATACTAGAAATCATAGGGTCTGTTAGTAGGACATCCCAATGTTTCCTGTAAATATCCTTGATATTATTGATGTCTTGTGTATAATGTAGAGGGATTCTGATATTATTACTAGCTTGTACTGTTCCTGAGATTGCTGACTCATCACTTTGTTTACCAAAATAGGGCTGAGCTCTACCCTCTCTAAGCCTATCTATTCCAGAGAAATTCTCCTCAATCTCTTCATTCGTGTAGCATCTACTGGTAAACTTGGTTCTAAGTCCTTCCATCTCTCTAAGGAACCCAACATCATCAGAATTAAGCCTCGATGCCCGCATGGCTTGGCTCTTTAAAATATTTTTAAAAATATGTTTCGGATGCATACTACTACGATGTAGCAAACTATTTCTGTAGCACTCCTTCCTGTATACTCCAGTATTCAAATTACCATCAGGTAATTTCTCTATGTATACATCCAAATACGGAATGATGTCTCTAGATTTCACCATGGAGAAATTCAAGTAGTCAGTCTCATTATTCATCCTCCTATATAAATCATTCAATTCTTCTTCATTTCCCTTCCATATAAGAAAGAGGTCATCTACAAACCGGGTATAACATCCCATCTTGTTCTGAAATTCAGCCATCCGAAAGAGTGAAGTATCTTCCCAGTCAGCCATAATTAAGTTGGCGTAGCTGTTCGCACAGGATGTGCCCATGGCTACGCCATCTTTTTGTATGTATATCATGCCATCAAAGGTAAAGATGTTATTTGTGAGAACTATCTCCATTAGTTCACATAAGACACCAATCTTGCTCGTAGAGAGGACCCCGTCCCCTGTCGATCTCCTTTTTAGCCTAATTAATCCGTCTTTGTTTGGTATTACTGTGAACAGGGATTGTACATCAAAAGTTACTAGAATGCTTTCTTGCCCATCATTCACTACAGTTGTCTGTTCATATAATTTAATAAGGAATTGTTTGGTATCTTTTAATATATGTTCGTATTTGTCCACTATAGGTCTTAGTATTGATTCCAGATATAGGGATATAGGTTCAGTTATCCACCCTTTCCCAGCCACTATAGGCCTCATTGGTGGTTTAGTTCCATCCTTGTGTATTTTTGGAATTCCTTGTATAATTGGAATAGTAGGGTATTCAACAAGTAAATATCTAAATAACTCTTCATTAATTCTCTCTTCATCTAGCATCTTGCTCAACCTAGATGCTACCTCAGTTATTATTCTATCTACTCTATTGGTACTAATCCTTTCATAGAATTTATTATCACTGAGCATCAACAGCATCTGGTCTTTATAAAATTCCATATCCATGACCACTACCGGGCCTCCTTTGTCTGCTGGTCGGATCATAATGTTTTTATCATTTTTAAGTGACCTAAGTGCTGTCCTTTGTCTTGGTCTTAAATTACCAGACCATCTCTTCTTACCATTTCTAATCTCATTCTCGTACAACTCCTGTTCAACCAATTGTGAGTATGCCTCTATCAACGCATGGTTATTAGGTACATATGTACTGGGTTTCCTGAAGGGGTGTGGAAATACTCCCGTACTATTAAAATCAACCTTCAGTTGTAATTCCCATACAAAAGTCTCAAATCAATCACATTATCAGTGATGTTACTCCTCGTGGAGGGAATAAACGTTAGACCTTTTTCTAATACACTAAGTTCATCTTCAGTAAGTTCTTTAGTTGATAAATTCCACACTAGGGATTCTTGTTCCCCTGCCAAATCTTTTTCAGTGTAGGTCCTACTTGTACCTGCTCTGCTGGTCTTTTCCTCTGTCTTCCCCTGCTCACAGAGCGTCCCTTGATGCCTCCCCCTCCCCCTCTCCATTGATTGGCGATCGGGAAAGGGGTATGTTTACTACCTATTTCACTTACTACATGTGCATCAACTATGTTGGTATTCTCCCCACTTTTATCTCTAATGATGTTGTTACTATTGGTGGTTTCCACATGTTCACAGATATCTATTCTCGTATTAGCTTCTTCGAAAATAGAAATGTTGTGAATGTTACTAATGGGTGATGCACAAGTATCATGGTGCACTATTGCTGTGGTCACTACATTTCTGTTACTTGTATCTATCTGGTTATCCATATTCTTAGTAACAGTATCATTTTTATTAAAGCTCACAATACTTGAAATGCACTCATCACCAATCTTGTCTTTATTGTCATTCCTCCCCAACATACATTCATTCTTTTCTAGGCTATTGCCTTGGGTTTTCTTCGACATGGGGTTGTCACTATCTACCCTGGGCCAGGTGAAGACATTCCCCCTAGCAAAATCGGTGATATCCCTTCTCATTTTATCTTTCTTCTGCTGTAGCAGTTTTCTCTCAAAAAGAAAAACATTATCCAACATTCTATCCATGTAAGTTTCTGCAACATGCTTAGAGTACAAGTCAAATACACATTTCTGTTGCTTACATATTTTCTCCTTCAATGCAGTTTCTGTAGGTAAAAAATAACTATTAAGTAGTTCCATATATTTAAAACTTGTCTCTAAGTTAATCTGTTGCCATTTGTATAAAAGATCAGTATAAATAGTGCCTGTGGTGGGCATCTTCAAAATCCTGAGGCCCCTAGGTACAATCTTCTTTGCTATACATGCCTCAAAGTGTTGTCTTTGAAGCTGAAGACGTTTTAGTTTCAAAAAGTCACTTTCCATCTCATGTATCAAAGTATCTAGCCCTTCATGATTTTTATCAGTTCCATCATTATCATTCACTCCTGCTTTAAAGTAATAATTGAGCAAATGATTGGTCTCACTCTGAATGGCATCATGAAACCTGGTCGATTTGTCCAAACAGTTAGATTTATCATCCAACCGGACATTTGGGTTATACGGTAATTCAACAATTACATCCTCTGCATAGCTCTCCGCCATGAGTGTGTGAGTGTTAAACAACAATAAGGTATAAGGAAAACTGCAAGGTTACACTCACCAACACTCCTGTGCTTCCAAATAGTTAAAGAAAAAATATATGAGATGCAGGCGTGGTCGCACAGTATGCGTAGAGCGTATCAATCAACAACGGTCTGTGTAACACACAAATACACTAATACGCTAGCTGCGTACAGATAGTTACCAGTTAGTCAGTATCACCGTAAAAAGCAAAAGTATACCAAGTACTGTATCAGGCTTCCGTGGAACAATGGCTTGAAAACTCTTCAGCACCTCAAGCGTTCAACGGGACATATGTATTTACCTGAGCATGTTTTTTGAGCTTGCAGCCAGCTCATGTGTGAAAAATATTCTTTATTGTCCATTGGAATCACTGAAGGTTTAAAAAGTCTATTCCTGCATGCAGAAAAAAAACAAGATTTTAGAATTTTTTACTCAATTCAATTATATGTTCGATTAGCCAAACAATTTGATTATCCAAACTACCCTAGGTCCCAATTAGTTTGGATAATTGACTCTCTACTGTACTAGTTTTTAAATGTTATGCTGCCTTTGCAAAATTACAGCAGCAACTGTGGTAACATTTACAAATTTCAAAGAATAATTTGAAACGAAAAAAAATCTTCAGTTATTTGGGCTGTGTTTTATGGAGCCTTCTCCTCATCTGTGGGAGGATATATTGTCAGAGCACAATGGTATTCTTTTCTGCTGGGCTATAAATAAATCCAGAGATTTCTATGGCTAAAGTACAGTTGTAGGTGAAGGATGTTCCATGTTTTTCCTGCTTCAGCGATTACACAGAGAATCACTTTAAATTCTAATTCATTTTAATTACATGTAGATACAGTGGTACTTGTTTCTAAGAATATGTCATATTTTAGTAAAAAGATTGCATATTCTCTTCATGGGCTGATGTCTGTTAATACAGCTGGCTGTTAAAAATTTAAAGCGACATAGCTTCCTAATTTGCTTTGTGCCACCTGATTGAATTATCCTGCATGAGTAAACAGAAAGAGTGAAACAAAGTGATTTAAAAATGCATGTCTTTCATCAGACAGCATGCTTGCTTCAAGACTTGGTTAGTGAACTGCAGTAAAGTGATTTCATTTAATACTTGTGAAGTTTTGGTGTCCTGATCTTTTCTGGACAGACTATTTGCATTCAGCTATTACATCTGTATCTTAATTATTGATTATAAAGAGTAGATTTTTTTTTTTCAATTTGAAGCCAGAATTGACTGATTTAATTCTGCTTGTCTGACTGCATATGAAACTTCAGCATAACAGAAAAAAAATCATACCTTGTTTAATGTGATTCCTGGCTGTTATTTCTTTAGGAAATTGTATCATGGTGGTACCCATTTAACTATCCACTGACTGGTTAAAGAAAGGGTCCATAATATGATCTGGGTGTATATATATATATATATATATATATATATATATATTTTTTTTTTTTTTCTCTGAATTAAGTTGTATTTGGTTACAGCATTCACAATTTGTTTCACTTCACTTTTAAGAAACCATTCACTGTTTTTACTAAGGAAAATTTTCTTTCATGGAAGGCAGCCAAACAATTAGGTCTGGCTTAGGAGTGTAGCACAGAACTGCATAAAAAGTAATTCATAAGTTAATTTCTATTTAAATACAATAATAAGGATTTTTACAGAGGGCGGCCATGGTGGTGCAGCGGTTAGCATTGCTGCCTCACAGCAAGAGGTTCTCTGGTTCGATCCTCAGCTGGGGTGCCTTCTGTGCAGAGTCTGCATGTCCTCACTATGGTTGCATGGGTTTCCTCCGAGTGCTCCGGTTTCCTCCCACATCCCAAAGACATGCTGTAGGTGGATTGGACACTCTAAATTGGCCCTAGGTTTTGAGTGTGTGTGCCTTCTGTGGAAGGTTGGGCTGGCAACTCGACACCATAAAACTCCACTGCCAATCATGAGCGGACAGGTGATCCGCTGTGGCGACTCCTAACCGGGAAAAGCCAAAAGAAGAAGAAGAATAAGGATTTTCACAGAGAAATCCATTGTTGGGTGCACAATAATGTGGATCTTACAGATGCCTGTGAGAATAATGGATCTTTGAACTTGTATGTATGAGGTAAAAATCTCCAGTAGATGGACCTCATTAATAAAATGTTAATGTCTGAGATAGACACAGGAGAAGCCACTGTTACTACAAAGTGCAAGGGATAGGAAGGAGGCTGAGCTGGTATAGAAGAAAAGGAATAGCTAGATGTATTTGGATGTATGAAACACTGGGAAGGGGCATTTTCCTGGAAGCCTCTGATTATATTCTCAAAACAATTTATAATATAATTGGGCCATTGGGAAGGTGAAAAGGGAATTCCATGTTATACAGGAAGTACAGGAGAATACATGTTTGTTGAGGTTGATGAAGATGACTTTTTTTTGGTATGGTTATTGGAAAAGTGAGGAGGCCTATGGCACTCTGCAGCTCAGTGTTGTTTACTGTGCTCTGTAAATCTATGAGTAAACCATCTACCAAACACTACATTCCCAGATGGAGTTCACTTTTGGCACTGTCTTTTTCTCTGCTTTAATACAAATACTGAGTAAGGAGTCAGAATTACAGAATTCTTAAAATATTTTGCTGCTGTTGCTGTGTGACTAAGGAGAGGTAAGCACACATTTGTTCTTTAAAATGAACCATATGTAGTGACATTTTAGAAGGGTTTGCCATTTTGTTAATCAGTATCTGAATGGCACTTTTTGTTCTTTTTACCTTGTTCATTAGTATTGCTTCCGTTTAACTTTGCTAGTTACGTGTTTATTCTCTCTGTTTTCTATATTCTATGATTTATATTTGGATACTTTAAGGCTATGTTATTTTTTTTTGGATTAACAGATAATATTCCAGTGCTAGTGAGTCATATGACCATGTTGGCCTTGCTAGTGCCCTTCCACTGGCCACACCTACCTTTCTCCAGGTGGGTCGTACTAGTCAATCCTGGAGTAAGTTTATAGATGCCTATGTAGTCAACTAGTTTATGTTTAAAGGTAGCTAATGTATCACACTCTTAACATGCAGGGGAAGGTTATTTCAGAAGTTTGGGAGGGTCTGCATTTTACCACTGATCAAGCAATTAGTCATAGTGCCTGCTATGCTAGCTAAAGTTTAACTGCTATAGTATGTTTCATTCTATAGTTATTGGGTTTTTTTTTTTTGCTAGTTTTCCAGAAGTTTGTTAAATTTTCTATTTCCTGAGTAAGAAATTGCACTGTCTTTTAACACTGTTTTGATTTCAAACTCATTTTATTCAAATGCAGTTTACTTACATATTAGAGCTCAGAGATGTCATTACAGCTCAAGTCTGAAGTCCTGAAGACCAACTTATTAAGCACATATTCATTGGGTGTGCTAGAAAACAATGCAATATCATTGACTAAGCAGGACCATACCAGATTTTGTGCCATTACAAACACCAATAAAAAGGTATCCTCCCTCATGGATACTGATGCATCAGATAAACATAAAGTCTGCTTTAAGAAAACAGGAAACTTAAGCTACTCTGTTACTTGCTTCATGTAAACAGAGAAATAAAACAGACACCTTTGCACACACACGTGCTTCCGGGGTGTGTTCATGCATCTGCTGTGTGTGTGTGTGTATGTATGTATGTATGTATATGCATATACCTTTGGGTACATTCAACAGTGGCCAGATTGTTTCTAACATGGTTTTTGTTTTATTGTTCATCGTCTCGCACTGAATTGCATGGCTTGGTGTTGCTTTTGTGTGTATGTGTGTGTATATATATATATATATATATATATATATATATATATATATATATATATATATTTATAGTTATATATCTCTCCCTGTGTATGTGTATACATATAAATATATATATATATATATATATATATACATATATATATATATATATATATATATATATATATATATGTATCTGTTTGAAAGTTTTCACTTAAATGCAGTATTTCCTTTGCATAACCCTAAGAGTGTAGCAATACTGATCTTCATTTTATGTTACAGACGTTTACATGCAGTTTCAATAAAAAGGAATGTTTCAGTACAAATGAATAAACTTCAATCAAGATTCCTGATGAGAATAAAATGTGCTAACAGAATGTGCAGTGCATTGACTGATGTTTAGATAGTCTGAGGCTTGGGAACTGAGGTTAAAGAGAACGTAGGAGGATTACATGTTTTTTTCTAAATATCTCAACAACCAAGTAACACAGACAGAACTCCGTAGCCTCATATGAAAGCTCTCAGTTACATGAATAAAATATTGCTGACAGTATATGTGTAGCTTAAGTGGTTGCTGAGATATTGTAAGATAGCTACAAAATATTACAAACATAATCATTTCTGTGTTTAAAGTGACTTATAAAATTTGGTTTAAGACCTAGAACCTAAAGAATACCACCACTATAAAAATAGTTTGTGCTGAAAGGTTGGCCAATTAGACTTCTTTCATAACCCCTACAGTTCCAGATATATGAACATTTGTTTTAAGTGTGAGGACATAATTTGATTCTGTCATAAGGCTTAGGCTCCGCCCACTGGACATTACATTGCAAACTTCCTGAGATCCATTAGAGTGAATGAGTTTGAGACATTAAGATTTGATTCAGAATGGGGGTGGAGCCTAGATGGCCAACTGAAGGCAGCGAATTTTGAGAGCTCCATAAACTAGTATAATATAGAAAAATTGTATTATTTTCAAGTTTAAAACATTATATATATATATATATAGATAAACTACTAAACTAGATAAATATCAATGTTGGTGGAGATATACAAAAAATGTCCTGTCAAGTAACTTGGACATATATTGAGCCACTGAATATGAACAACTCATGGAATTCTCATCCAGATGCTGCTTTGAAAAAAGAACTGCAGTTGATGACATCTACCTTACAGGAACTATCTTTGAAGATGGATGGCTTTAAAAATGACTTGGAAAACCTCGTATTAAATTCTCAAAAACAGACCGATACTCTTAACTATTACAACAACACGATACAAAAATAACAAATATAGAGACTTCTCTAAATGACGTTGAAGGGAGACTCAAAGAGGAAGAATTCCAAAAAGAATTTCTGCTTAAACAGAATATATGGCTAATGAAGAAAATAGATGACTTAGAAAACAGGGAAAGGAGAAACAACATAAAGACCTTTGGTCTGCCTGAAAACACTGAAGGAGAAGACATTATTTTGTTCTTAACCTGGATTCCTGAATTTTTAGACTTGAAAGAGGGACTTTCATTTGGAATTGAAAGGGTGCATAGAGCACTGAGGAAACCTGCTTCTAACTCAAATACTCCAACTAGAGCCATAGTTATAAAATTTCTTTCATTTCTGGACAAGGAACTAATATTAAAATCTGCTTGGAGAAAATCACCCTTAAATACAATCAAAGGCTGATAAGGTTTGACAATGATTATTCTTCCAGAATACTAGAACAAAGGAAAAAAGTCTGGCTAATACTAAAACTGTTGAAACAAAACATCATTAAAGCACAGCCGGCCTTTCCAACCAAGATAAAAATACTTTTTGCCAATAAGATCAAAACCTTTAATGACTTAGAAGAAGCTAGCATATTCATCAAAAACAACAACATAGTGTCTATCCCAGAAGAAATGGAATGGATGGGCCCCTACTCTTAAAATAATAAAAGAAACAAATCCTTGGACTAATGCTAAAAAGAAGAAACCAAAAACTGATTCCAAGATAGCTGTCCCAAAAAATAACTCTTACAACTACATCTGTCAAAGATCAACTGATATGGTACATCACTTGTCATCTGTTTTTTAAAAAAGGAGGTTTTCTTAAACAACTGAGAAACCGTTGTGATTTATTCAGAATGTTCAAAGAGTCCAATAATTCTTCATAAACAAAGGTAGGTCAAGATGGGTTACTATTTACATTATATATAAGCCAAACAAAGCAACATATAATACAAACACAGAAGTTTCTATTCCTCTACTTGAACTCAGTGAATACTTACCTTGTTCATTTTTCATTGATTTTACTTCTAATAATTTAAGTAATTAACTAATTCAACAAGGTAGTATTCATCAGAGTTCAGACTCAAATGTAACAAATTAACATCATATATAATAGCAGTAACAGTAGAGTGTTTTGAAAAAAAATGAAAATGCTGTCATGGAGACTAATGCCTTTTTCAGTTAAAGTATGATTTAGAAATGTCATGTATATCCTGGTTAAATAGTACTAAGTTCTTAGTACAAATGTCATCATTATTCTGTCTCAATATAGTTAATATCAATTATGGCAGGTATCACAGCTACTAGTGCTGTTTGATCAATCCTGATATGGTGTACATGGATGCAGCTTTGTCTGGCAGCTAGTACAAAGGTCATTATTATTCTGTCTAAACATAGTTAATATCAATTATGGCAGGTATCATAGCTTTGAGTGCTGTTTGATTAAGCCTGACATGGTGTGTGGATGCAGCTGTGTCTGGCAGCTGTTGTATGTTGCCGTTTTCATCTCTGGGAAGCTGTGGGTTGCGGCTTGTGATTGAGGTTTACTGATGCTTGTTTATTAGGAAGATACATTTGGTGTTTTAGCCTGGATCCAGTGGAAGGGGTTGGATAAAACTGTGATTTGGGATATTTTGGAAGAGAATAGATTGTTTATACATCTGCTGAGTGAGAGGTGAGAAGGCTGAAAGAATGCATTCTCTTGTTGTGGCGGCTTGTTGGGAGGTTTTTTTTTTGGTTTTTTTTTTAGTTTTTTTTTTATCTGTTTGCTCTTCGTTCTTTTTCTGGCTGCTGCCTCACAGAAAGGGAGGAAATTTAGGGTTGAAGTTGCATTGAAGTGAAATTTTACTTCAGGTGCATTGTGAGCCTCTGGTATGCAGTACACAGACACACTAACAGAAACAGATGCTCCCAGGATGCTATGGTATCGGAGACAGAGTGACGATAATGCTTAAACGCTTTGAGGAGCCTCCAAGATGATTCTCGGCAATGAAGTTTTTGGTTTTAAAAAAATAAAAAATATTTAATAAAATGGCTGTTTTAAACCACATGTACACATATTGATTGTCTCCCAACACTTCTCTTAGCTCATTAAGTTGATTCTTGATAAAAAAAAATAAAAAATAAGCGCAATTATATATTTAAAATGTATTTTGATCGAAACACATTAAGGACTTACATAAGAGTGGAAGTCTGCGTTATTGTGAAAGACTAAGAGCACTTGGTCTTGTGCAGTACCCTTTGCAGTGGTCTGGGAGGTGATCTTGCTTGGATGTGTTGGGCATATGGGGATAGCTGATTCTAGGGGTGTTTGGGGTTGCCGGGAAGTGCTAGAGAGTCATCAGATTTCCTTCATGGAAATATCTGTGGGAATGGTAGGTGTGTTGAGTGTTTCACTGGCAGAGTGGCCACTGCATGGAACAAGCTGATAAAATGGAACAGGACAAATATTTGTTTGGATATTTTAAGAACAGCCTGGAAACATACCACATGAACTAATGAATGGTATTATGGCAAAACTGGATGGGCATCGTTACCTGTGCTTGAAGTAGTGATATGCGTGTAGTAAGGATGAAAATATACTTATAATAAATAAGAAACTAGAAGGGTCTCATAATTTAAAGTCTATGGACTGTATAAACATGCTTGGAAGGAGCTAATAATAAGGATAAGCATTACAGCTTGTAGTCTCTCAAATAACTAAGCAACAGTAAAAAACACACACACACACACACACACACACAATAGTTATGTAATGTATGATTTTTAGTAAATCTAGATATAAAATATATAATCGTCATACAAGATGAAGCAGTCTGCTGAATTTAGATATTAAAGACCAGTTTTAATAACATGGGCTTGTGTATAATAACACAACTGTCTTAACTTGTCATAAATGGCATACACTACATTGAACATCAAGGGGAAGCATGATGATTTTTCTTGTATAAGTAAATATTCATAACAAATCATGTAATTGCTTTAACTTGAATTGTAGTTTTTGTAACCCATTTTGACCATACATAATACTTAAGCTATTACCAAGGTAACTAATGTTTATACATGACATCAAACCGACAAAGTTCTTCAAAAGAAACAATAGAAGCCTGAACTTGAAATGCCACAGAATATAACAGTCATATTCTGAATTAATAGTATTAAATTGACAATAGACAGTTTAATAACATGGGCTTGTGTATAATAACACTACAGCTTTAATTTGTCATAAATGACATACACTGCATTGAGCATCAAGGGGAAGCATGATGATTTTCTCATATAAGTAAATGTGCATAACAAGTCATATAATTGCTTTAACTTGAATTGTGGTTTTGTAACCCATCTTGACCATACATAATACTTAAGCTGTTACCAAGGTAACTAATGTTTTATACATGACCGCAAACTGACAAAGTTGTTCAAGGGAAACAATAGAAGCCTGAACTAGGAATGTCACAGAATGTAACAATCATGTTCTGAACAAATAATATTAAATTGAAAATAATCACTCAGTTTAACCTTTGCTGATAATACAAATTATAATGTTGCCATTTAAATCTAAAATCTTTCAGTATATGCCAAAAAATGGCAATTTACAACCCTGGAGAAGGAATTTGTAATCATTAATCTCAATAAGTGATTTTTTTTTTGTTTTTAACCTATAATTTCACTCATTTTACAATAGAGTGACAGATATGAAAATCCTTATGTGTAGGAGGGGAGGAGGGATGCACTGATAATTAAAATGCACTAACTTTCATCAGTGTTCAGATAAAACAAACTTGATGCTTTAAGTAAGTTAGGAACAAAGTGATTACTTAAATGCTAGCAAACAATGAAATAGAACTTCTGATATATCCAGTAAAATACATTGTATTATAAACATTAGGTAAATATTATTACCATCTATTTATATTGAGTAATACATTTTGAAAGACTTCATCAGTAAGGGTGAATATGTTAAATACCTGTGTGCTATAATCTTTTACTGAGGGTTTTATATAAGATACATCCTACTTTACTATGATTGAACTGCTTGTCAACTATCTTTCATGTAAATAATTTCTTATACAATAAGTAGACATTTATATTGTATTAGAATTCTGTCTAATCTACAATAGTACTATATCTGTTCAAAATAATATAAATATTGCTTATTCCTATTACAAATATTCTCCATATGATAATTCAATTTATGGAGCACAGATATTCTGGATTGTCAAGGTATGAGTGATAATCTGATGGACTTAGGTTTATCTATCAGATTAGGAATGATTTTCATTCCATGGCTAGGGCGGATCTTAGTTTTGTTAACATTTATTAATTTAAATTTATTTCACAAAAACATTTTTAGTATGCCTGACCAAAACATTACTTTTTGGTAAACATTCAAAGTATAAAACTAATAATTTCCTTTAAAAGCTCAAACATATACTTTATAGATATCAGAGGAAAATTTTAATAGGCACAATAAAACAAAAATACATAATCTAAATAACCTATGATGGATTTAACTTTATTATATTTGAATACCAATGGCTTAAACAATCCTAGCAAGAGATCAAATATACTGAAATATTTAAAACTGAACAAAACACAAATCATCTTCCTTCAAGAAATTCATTTCAGAACAAATGACAATTACAAATGGAATCCTAAGGAATATATGATATTGGCGCAATCCACTTATAAGACAAAGACAGAAGGGTAACAATTTTATGGAAAACAAATATGATTAAACCAGAAATTGTTTATAAGTATGAAGATAAAGAAGGCCTTATGGTATTAGTAATAGTTAAATATAATAGAATATGGACCTTAGCCAATCTTTACTGGTTCCCAGGCATTGGAACAGGAACTGTTGAAAAAGCACTTGGATTGCATTTCCAATAATTATAAAGGCAACTAGATATTAGGAGAAGATTTTAACTGTAAAGTTGATATTTCTGAAACCACAAACAAAAGACCACTGTGTACATCTGCTGTACCAAAAGCTTTAAACAAGTGGGTAGCATCATTTCATCTTGTAGATACTTTCAAATTTAAAAAAGATAAATCTTTGTTGTTTTCCCATCAAGATTACAGATTTGGTACCCAAACTAAAATAGATTAAATATTTGCTGCCCATGACTTACACTATAAAATTATTAATTTCTCAATCACTCCCAGCCCATTTTCAGACAACACTTCATTGATACTAAAACTTCTAAATGGGTATAAACCATTAATCTTTATCAGAATTCCAGCATATATAACTAAAATTAGAGTTCAAACCCTGGTTATTATCTGAATTACAGTTATTGGATATAAATTACAACACAGAGATAAATAAAATAACTATATGAGACTCATTAAAAGCTTACATATATGGTAAAACCCTAACTTGGTATAAAAAAAAATCAGACAATGGGATTCTGAATTATTAGATCTACAATCCAAACTTTTGTCAGTAAAAGCTGAAAAAATCAAAGTCATTTGGAGATGAAAATGTAGACGTATTAAACAATAAATACAACAAAACTGTAACACATAAAACTAGTTTAGCTTTAGAAAAACTAAAAATTAATACCTTGGCACTTCTCCCAAATATCTACATAATTTATCCACAAGAATCAAAATACAATCAAAAGCTAATAACATTAAAAGTATCTTCCGGGAAAAGAAAGGGAAAAATGTCTCAGCTATAGGTGACATTCTTGATGCCTATAGAAATCACTATATGAAACATTTCCAAAAAGAAAATATACATATCGAGCAATTAAATCTAGATGAAAAATGTACTAATATAAAAAAAAAACAGAAAAATTAAAATTTGATCTGCAGCACCCATATCATACAAAGAAATTACAGATACAATAAAAGAGGGTAAAAATAATAAAACTCCAGATATAAATGGCATAATTATGGAAAAATAAACTTTTTCCTTCAAAGATTCTATCGTTCTGCCAAAAAACTCTATTAGAAATTCAGTCACAAGCTTTTCTAACATCCTCTTAGAGATATTCCTTAATCACACCAATCCTAAAGGTAAACAAATCCCCAAACCTCTGTACCTCATATAGACCTATATTATTATTAAATAATGACTATAAGATATTCATAAAAATATTAACTAACAGAATGAAAATACCACTATCCAAAACAATAAATAATGATCAAACTGTATTTATATATCATAGATACACACATGACAATATTAAAATGATAATTTCTGTTATAGATTATGTTAATAAAGAAAATAAACACTCATAATTGGCTTTGATATAGAGAAAGCCTTTGATTCCCTAAATTGGGACTATTTATTCAAATTCAGATCTTGCTATTTTCCCACTTTCTATAATTTAAAAAAAAAGTTCAGTTGCAGAGTTGCTGTTCTGAACTGTTTGTAAGTTTCTTGGAGGCCAGTGCTTACTTGGGCTAAAGGGAAGTCTCTGTGTTCACCAGTGGCAGTGGTTAGCACTGAGTAGCCTGCCTGTCCCTGTAGGAGTGGTTACTGCCTAGAAACTGTAGTTTTATTGGCCATTTTGGGTCAATTCCAAACTCCTTGATCTCTCTCTCTCTTAAAACCCTGCAACTCTCTTTTTGCACTGTCTTGCGCACATAGCAGTGTTGGGCAGCTGGGGTATACTATTCAAGGCTCCACAAAGTCTGCACTGCAAATTTTCCCTTAGAACTAGGCAAGCCTCAACTCAAGTGCTTCAGATCAACTGCTCTTACTGCAGCACTTGCATAACCCAAATGAGCACTTGTCCAAATCTCCTAGACAGCACTATTATAATACAGCATAAGACCCTCGATTGTCCGCAAGACAAGTGAAATTTACTTTTCCAAGCATGTTCAGAGGTCAGCTTCAGGTGTACTCTCCAGTTCATCTGGTGGAATTGGGCATCCTGAGGCAATGTCACAACTGCCTCATGTATACAGACAACCCTCTCCTCTTACCTCTAGACACAAACACTTGTGAGAGATGCAAATACACAGCCAGACTGGAGGCTAAGCGCTCTCAACCCATGACTGTAACAGACAGTCAAGAGGAGAAGAAACACACTAGCATCACACCACCAGTCACACATAGATCTACAAAACAAGCACCAGCAAAACATACACATAAATACACAAAAACATACTCGGAGGCACTAGGTACCAATCTGAAAAAGAAAACAGGGCCCTCCAAAGCAGACAAGCAAGCAACCTGCACCACCAAACACAAGCCAGAAAACACATAATTCACCTCAGCAGTGTGCCTCACGACAGCCCCTAAGGCAAAACACCATACCCAACACATTAGTAATAGGAGACTCTATAGTAAGGCACACAGATGCTCCACTCACCAGGCTGAACAAGGAGAAGGTTACTGTCAGCTGCCTGTCGGGTACTAGGCTCCGCCACATAACACAGGCACTTAGGTCACTCCAGAACAAGTACAAGTATGACACTGTCATTGTACATGTTGGTGTGACTGATCTAAGATGTACCTTCCTGGACTACATGAAGAGAGACATTGAGGAGCTCTCTGATCATGTAGCCCAAGATGGTATGACCCTGACCTTGTGTAGCATACTACCTTCACCTAGAATGATACCACAATAGAAAGACAAAATGATCAATTTCAACAATTGGCTAAGCTTCTGGTGTCATTCTAAGGGGATCCAGTGTCTGTCTGCCTGGGATGACATGATAGACGAGCCTAGCTGTTTCGCCAGAGATGGTTTGCACCTGTCACCCCTAGGCTTTTAAATACTGGCCAAGGATCTTGCCATCTTCATAGTGCCTTTTTTAGGCAAGGCTCAAAGGACAAACCAACCACCATAACCAGCACAGGTAACCAAAAACTAAGGGTAATGCTTCTCAGTGCCAGAAATCTCAACCTCAAAATGCACGCACTCGAGGCACTTCTCAGTATGGAGAAAATCGATGCTTGTGCAGTGATGGAAACCTGGTTCAAGGCTCCAGAGAGCACCCCAGCACACTACCAGGTTACAATTCATATCATACCTTCCAGCCTCAGTTACCGGATCGCAGTACAAAGGTCGGAGGTGTATCCATATTCATCAAGGATACCCACATCTCCAGGTTAGTGGCACAGCATGATGCCCAGAGATCATCCATGCTCAACTATCAGCAAGCAAAACCACATTTCAAGTTGTAGCCTGTTCTAGATCGCCCACCATGTCCCAAGATGCTCACTCAGCATTCCTTGAGGCATTGGAAAATATAAAGGTCCTACCCAACACCATAATTTTGGGTGATTTCAACTACCCTGGTATAGACTGGGCGAACTACCAAAGTTCTAACTCCTATGCCCAGCAGTTCATAGAATTTATAAATTCAAATGCCCTTGAACAACTAGCATGTTCTCTCACTAGAGGGGACAACATATTGGATTTAGTCATCACAAATATGGGCACCCATTGTACCGCACCCATTATCACTCCCTCTCTGGTCAGATCAGACCACAAACTGATAACCCTGGACATCCTCACCCCTCCACCTCCCCAGTCAAAGAAACCATTGTAAAAAACCTTTCCAAAGCAAACTTCAAACTACTTGCATCAGAAGTGAAAAGCTTCACTATTCCCTTGCAGAAGGATAATGATATCCATGATGCAGAATCCTACACCATGGCACTTTATATACATCTTCAGGATTGCATGGACCGTGCTATCCCAAATAAAACCAAGACTCCTTCCTCATGCAAGAAGAAACCAGTCTGGTGGACCCCAGCCATATGCAAACTATACAAAAAAAGGCCAAATCTCAAGTAGAAAAATCATCCCTGATCAGCATTAGTAAGAAATTGAGGGCCCTCATCAAGTCAATTAAAGCCAATTTCAAAAAGAAAGTTGCCAAGGATAACCATAAGGCCTTCTATGGTTACATCAAAAACCTAAACAGCAATGCTCAGGTCTAATTTGAGCTAGTACAAAATGGAACAAAATACACGGACCCCACTGACATTGCCAACATCTTGGCTGACAGGTTCAGTGCAAATTTCTCCCCCCCTCACCACCTGCAAGGGCCTATTACTATTCCAGGGGATTGTGTAACTCCAATTATTACTGATACGTTGGTTAATAAGGCTCTATCTAAAGCTAAAAATACTGCCTCCATGGGACCAGATGGTGTCTCGGGCTGTGCCATACGCTAGCTCCAAAATGAATTAACCCCGCATCTGAATACCCTGTTTGGTCTCAGCCTCTCGACAGGATATGTGCCCATAGAATGGTGCACAGCAACGGTGGTTCTCCTGCACAAGGGTGGGCCCACAACTGACCCTGGGAACTACCGACCAATAAGCCTGACCAGTCTGATCTGTAAGGCAATAGAGCGAATCATTATGGAACTCATAAATGGAGAGATTGGGAACCTCCAAACACTTGACCCCACACAGTTTGGATTCATCAAGGGCAGATCATGCCTCCTGAATCTGGTGGACTTCTTTGAGACAGTTACTCGGGCTATAGATAAGGGAAAGGAGGTACACACCTTGACCTTGCTAAAGCATTTGACACCATTCCCCATTCAGGTATTATTGATAATCTCACCAACCTGGGCATAAATCCTTACGTCACAAGATGGATCGCAAACTGGATCTCAGACAGATCCCACAAAGTAAGAGTAGCGGGATCTATGTCCAAATCCAGACCAGTAATGAGCGGTGTACCTCAGGGCTCTGTCCTGGGCCCCCTCCTGTTTGGCATATACTTCTCAGAAATACAGGCAAGCACTGAAGGTCTGTGGCTGACCAAGTTTGCAGACGACTGCAAACTGTGTGCTATAATAAGAGTCTCCGGCCAACATGGATATCCTCCAAAAGGGCCTTAATGAGACTGATGCATGGTGTCAAAGCCATGGTCTCAAGCTAAATGCTAAAAGATGCATAGTAATCCCCTTTGGAAAAAAGAGTACCCGCAAACTACCCCATAGGAGGTAACCCCCTGAAATCTGAAAAAGTAATAAGGGATCTAGGGACCCAAGTAGATAGTCCGCTTTCCTTTGATAACCATGTTGCCAAAGGAGTTAGAAAATCCTTCTATGTGACCCATCTGATCGCGAAAGTGTTTGCATCAAGATCTAAGGATGTAATGGTGCCCCTCTACTCTTCCCTCATCAGACCATTAATGCACCAATTGGAATGTACCTGGCTAGGCATCTCCAGCAGCTGTAGAGACCACAGAGGTACCTCACTAAGAGGATTACTGGCCTCAAACAGTTGACCTATGCAGCATGATTGAAAAAACTAAGGCTTTTCTCTGTTGCAAACCGCCTTCTCAGAGGCGCTCTCTGTCTAACATACAGAGCCATGTCCAACCCAGAACTGTTGAACATGCTCCATCTTAGCAAAACCAAATCTACTCAAGCTACACGCTCTAGGGACATAAATGTCAGCACAACAATGAATAGAACATGCTGGAGGGATAGATTCCCTTTGCAGAGACTTCCCTTGCTATGGAACAAGGTCCCGATCTACATAAGACAAAGCCCCTCACTATCACTCTTCAAGAGGAACCTTGATGAGTGGATGAGTAACAGAAAGTTCACACCAGGGATCATACCAACAGCTCTACTAGATAGGGGCCAAGGGTACTAGCTGCTAGATCAAGGGCCTAGGGAACTAACCAAATGGGCGGTGAATACTGCACAACATGTCTGGGCTAATATATGCCTTCGGGCAGATAGCCCAGTACCTACCTATGAACCTATTTGAATTTCCTACATCCTTTGTTCATCTCCTAAAGAATATATATATACAAATAATTTAGCATATGTCAAGTTAGGTCCTTTTGCCTCTGAATCTATACATATAACAAAAGGCACTAAACAAGGATGTCCCATGTCATCGATTCTATTTGCTCTGGCTATTGAAGTATTGGCAGATTCAATTTATAACAATATAAAAATCAAAGGAATAGATGTTTATGTACAATACAATTCTAAAGTAATGCTATTTGCTGATGACATATTACTAACATTATCTAATCCAAAAGAGACAGAAGAATTGGATATATTAATTGATAAATTTCACATGACTTCAGGACTCCAATTCAATTAGTCAAAATCAAAATTTTTATTTTAAATAAAAAAAGAACTGCAGACTAAGGGGGATCACACCATAGGGAAACAAGAATCTACCTTAAAATATCTAGGAATTGAGTTATGCAAGGATAATAATGAATTAGCCTCAAAAAACTACAATAATATCAACACAAAATCTCTGTGGAAAAAATGAAACAAAATGATATTAACATTTGAAGATAGACTACAGTTAATAAAAATGGTTTTACTGCCCAAAATCCTATATATAGTCTTGGCAATACAACTGTTACCAGAAAGGAATATAATTAAAGAAATAAATTCATGCCTAATAAAATGTTTATGGCTTCCCAGAATAAAAACAGAATAGCTTTAATAGATCACATCAGACCATGGAAACATGGAGGATTAAACTTTCCTGATATAGAAACATATATAAAAGCATCAGTATCTAAAACAATCTCAGAATGGATAAGTCCAAATTACTGTGCAAATTGGAAAGAATTACTAACTGTGTAATATCAATAAATGAATTTGATTTACAAAAAAAAAAAATTCAAATAACAGATAAAACAATTAGCCATGGCACATATGTATTAGTATGCAATATAACATAACTAAACCCAGTTAAATGTGTATGATTAATTATTACATTGACTCATTTATGAAAATTATTAATGCAAATATAGATTTAAAAATCTGGTTTGATCTTTTAACATAATTTATAGCCACAAAGAATTTTCCACATAAAATATATAAATAAATTATTAATTCCTGGGAACAAAGGATTTGTTTGTTGGCTCCAGTGTATCAAAGAACTAAAAATTTTAGAAGTGCAAGTAAAAAAAAAAAACAACATACAGAATTCCACAACAGAACTGGCTAAGTTTATAGAGTATTCTGTCATATTCACAAGATTTAAGTAGAATAATTAACAATTCTTCATTTAAAGAAATATCTAAATTTACGAAATACATATATGAAATCATATATAATGACTCTGACATGGGAAACAGTATTTCAAAATTTTACAAAATATTGATAAACTATAAAACAACACCCAAAACCTCATATTGGAAATATATAACAAAAGGACACTCAGTACAGTTAACTGAAGATATTAAAACAAATATCTTATCGATAAAATATGCATCCTTTACACAATACTGGAAAGTTTTTAATTGGAAATGCTTACACAGAGCATTCTTAACCCCAGACAGAATCAGTAAAATTAGTTTTTCCATAAAAGCAGTATGTTGGAGATGTGAGCAAATGCACAATGCAGAGTGGAACCACATTTTCTTTGATTGTGTTAAAATTGAGCCATTTTGGAATGGTATTAATAACTTTCTACAAGCTTTATTTAATGAATCATTTTAACTAAAGCTCTTATATTATTAAATGTGAACGAAGGTCCTCATTTGAATAGGTCAAACATGTATCTAGTACGGACTATACTTGCAATTTCAAGGAAGTGTATAATAAGAAGATGGAATACAAACACAATACCAACTTTGGAAGACTTCTACAGCCTACTGAAGACCACGGCATTATTGGAAATTAAAAATTAAAGAACTAAGAATTTATCCAAAGCCATATATCAACAACCCTTGGGGAAAAGTCTTATTCTTGATTGACACTATACAATAATTGATCAGGCACTATGATAATGGCTTGGACATACTTATAAAGTAACTGTATACATTAGAATCTGTTATAGTGTCAGGCTAATGTAAATAGTGTACATAGTTTTTTAAGATATGTATAAATACCATGGAATTCATTCAAATGCATTTAAAAAATTAAAAAAATGTTGAGAAAAAAAAAAGATTTGATTCAGATATTGACAATCAACTTCCGCTGTATGCTGCTGCTATATAATAAACCAAAAATTGGCAGACAAAGGAAAGGCTGTCATTTCTTCAGCACAGTTCTGTGTAATTAAAATATAGACAATTCTTCCATTTATTTCCAATATTTAAAGTATCATACATTTCCTTTATTTTTTACATTTGGGATAATGTTGCCTTCACTATCCATAATGAATATTTCTTGAGTGGAAGATACTTTTTGAGATGTGCCAAACAGTGTAACAGAGCATAGCATTCATTTTTCAAGGATTTATAAGAAGCTTATTGAATTTACACCATGTGCTTAGTTGTTTGAGGTTGGTTTGAAGTTGAGTCTGGAGCTCAGAATGAGTTTTATCTGACTCAATAAACAAGAGGTCTTCAGAGTGTATAAGGCTAATAGCAAGGTCATTATTAAAAAGTGAGAGTAGAGGGCCTAATTGTGAGCCCTGTGGGATGCCTGTATCAAAAATGTGCCTTATACTGAGAAATATATTTTGGTGTAAACATGAAAAGTTCTGTTCCTGACATGACTTAGGGACTACTGGGCAGAGTTAGAGGCAAGGCTAAGTCTAGCAAGTTTGTGTAACAGTAAGCTATGGCTGACTGTTTCAAATGCTCTTGTCATCATCTGCAGCCAGCTGGCATAGAATGTCAGGTATAGTGTATAACAGAGAAATGTCAAAGAAGCTGAGATGTAAGGTGCACAAAGTTGTGTAACCAGTATTACTGTATGGTACAGAAACCTGGTGTAGTAAAGGAAAATCTGCTGGGGAAGCCAGAGGTGATGGAGATGAAGTGCCTTAAGTGAGTGATAGAATGCATGCTGTGGGACAGATGAAGAAATTAGGACATCAGAGCAAAAGTAGCTCCAATTGCGGAGAAGGTCGTAGAGAACAAATTACAGTGCTTCAGGCACATGTGCAGAAAAGCCAAATATAATCTTATGAAGAAGATTTGTGACAACACAGGAAGAAGGCAAGAGGAAACAAGGGCATGTAGCAAAGAGGTGGATGGATTATGTGAGAGAAGACCTCCAACAGTCAAGCATCACTGTCAAAGAAGGTAGGAGAGTGACAATGAATCAAGAGAGAGAAAGAAATGGCAACAGCTGACACAACATCCTGACCCAATGCAGGAAATGGGAAAGGCGAGCTAATGATGATGATGATGATTGCAGATGAAGGCTGCAGGCAGAAGTCATCTTTTATCCATATGGCTGAAATGCATACTCTCTTTGGTTATGTGGAGCATTTTGTTATTCAGGCTACCTGCATTTAGACTTATTTGTAGATCCTTGCATCAAATTATAGTGGTAGGTAGTATGAGATTTTTATTAACTTGATCGATGGGCCTGGATCTGTGTGTGTATCCCCACCCTGATATAATAAGTTGTAAAAAAAAGTTGGTATAGTTTAGACAGTATATCTTTGAGACAGATAAGTGGGCTTCAGGTCTATAAAGAGCAACTGCAGATAAGTAGCCAGGGGAGAATTTGTTTGTTAAAAATACAGTCAGTGATGTACTTTATTTGCTTCATCTCCTGAGATGCTAAAAAAGGTGGTAAGAAGTTCAGCCTGTGCACCACCAGGTTTGCAGAAGCAAGAAATAATGGATTACAGCTTACCTGCCTCCTAGTCTGAAAAAGGGTAGGAAAGGTAATATGGAATAAAAAGAAAATTCAAGGAAAGAAGAGGGAGGGGAAAGCAGAAGAAGGGGGCGAATTAAAACAAAAAGCTATTTTCCATTAGGAATGAGGAATTAGGAAAGTTTTAAGGTTCAGCTTAACTGTTACTTAGACTGTAGGAATGGTAAAGAGTAGGCTGACAATGATAGATGTTAACGGGTACTTACAGCATCATAGGCCCTGTGAAAGGCAAGAGATGGTTATCTGTCCCTAGGCTAAGGGCATATGGAGCATTCATGCAGAAAAGTCAGAATGTGTCTTAGCTATCTGTAGTGCAGTCAATATGTGTCTAAGCAGTATGCAGGGGATACAGTAGACAAATGTCCATATAGTAAACTGTATAGGAAAGAAAACAGTAGACACGCCAGATCATAAGAAGAATAACTACCTGCAGAGGAACTATTCCAGGAGAAAAAGAATTAGGCTATCAAAAATAAAATTACTTACTACGTGTGATTAGTTAACAGGAAGGGCAGTGCTAAGGGGCGTGGCTCTGGAAACATAAATGTGATGATAAGGGGTGGGTGGTAATGGGGAGACGAGGTTCAGAACAAAGCTGTGCAGAGAGCCTAGCTGAGCAAGCCAGGTCTATTCCCCCTTCACTGGCTGCTAAATACAATCAGGCAAAAGCAAGCAATGCTGCCATTACTAGAGACAGCAGTAAACGTAATAAGAAAAGCTATGCAAGAGAGATTGTGGAGGAAGGCAAAGAGAGGGAGACTGAAAGAAACAGAGTAAGAGTTAGGAGGGGCTAAATAAAAATTAGCAAAGAAGTGAGGAGACTTAACTACTGATAGGAGTTTGTGTGGGTATGGACACAATGAGGGAGTATAATAAAGCACAGAGATCATAGACCTAAGCAGTTCAGCAAGGGCTCATCCAGTTTCAGTAGCAGATGTAGAAATAAAATAAAGTCAATTTGAGCAATTAACAGAAAAAGAAAAAACAGAGACCATAAGCAATAAAACAGTATGACTCTTTTTTTCTTTTTGATTGAACAGTGGCAATTTCATTGACTTGCACTTAAAGAATGGGGGGCAGAAAAAGAAAGCGTACAGATCATCTAGGCAGTGCGCACCATATGCAGTGTAGATTTTAAATACAGGGGAGAACCATTGTGACGTCTGTATAAAGCATGGGAAATAAGGCAGAGAGAGAGTGCAGCTGCTCTTCGCATGAGGATCACATACAGATGACTTTGTAATATAAATGTTAAATATGGGGGAGCTCTCACAATCTCCACTTAAAGGAAGGGTAGTCATGCAAAGGAAGAGTCTCCTCTGTACAGCAGCACCACATATAGGTGAGATTATGGTCTAGATTTTAAATGCAGACAGAAAACTCTTGCAAACTTCTCCCCAGTTACATGTTCTTGCTGGAGAAGGAGAAACTACTGGTCTAAAAGTACTTGTACCTCTACAAGGACCTGTACAGGAGAGTTTCACAGGTTGGGAACCTGATTTACAGGCAAAGGCCTACTTATGACAAGAGAGGGCAAGGGGTTCAAGGAAGACAGCCTAAATCAAGGACAGAGACGTATGTAAGAAAGGCCTGAACAGTAGCTATGATTCAGACTGAGCAGAATGGTGAGGTACTGGACTTTACTGGATTATTTAAGCAATTTCTGTAAAGTGAGAGAACTGTCATGTACATGAAAACATTTCAGAGTAATAAAACTTGTATTTTACTATGACGATTTTGCTTCATTAATGACATGATGTGATTTATAATTGAAGTCTTTGTGTTTGTAAAAGGCAGGTATTTTTACTGTGTGTGCCTTATTAAATTAAATAAAAGAATGAATTTGGATAAGGCATGCATTTTATGCGTAATTCCTTAATGTATGGCTTAAGACAATCTTAAGACATTACTATGAGCATGCATCCTTGTGTGTGTGTGTGTGTATACATGTGAATGTTTGAGAGAAATGACATTGTCAATAAGTTGTATATATGTATATATATATATATATATATATATATATTTAAATATACACACACAGATATAGATATGAGTCTACTTCAGACCATCAAAACCTGAGATTGTTGACTTGCACATCATCGAGACAAATTCAGCGAAACCCAACATCATCGAATCTGACTTCCTCAAACTGCAGGTATGTCCTGTTTCTCAGTGGCAACACTATTAAACAGAATAGAGATGCTGTACCTGTATACCTCACTGGGCGGCTCTTAGGAAGATGTGGGCATGCCATGGATGTTTACCCTTATCTACAATGTAGTGCTATCTTGGAGTTGGTGTATTTAATTTGCAGGGGGAGTCAGGGGGGAACAGCCCCCCCCCCCGAAAAAATGTTGCATAGGATGGTTTGGGTTTCTGGTATTTTGGGCAGTGGGTATGGTGTAGATGGAGTTTGTGTACTTTTCTTTTATAGTCTGAGTTTGTTTTCAATGATGTGAGGTTCAATGTTTGTGGTTTTCAGTGATTTCCAGTTTCACTGTATTGGTTTTGATGATGTGTAATTTGACGATCTGGGTTGTCGATGGTCTCAAGTAGACCTTCATATATATATATATATATATATATATATATATATATATATATAAAATATTACATATACACGCGCATATACATTTATATATCAAGTATATATTTATATTTAAATATATATACATATATATATGTGTCTGTGTGTGTATATAATTTATATAGTCCCATTCTCCATATACAAGATCCAACGACACCTATCCAAAAGTGGAGGAGAAGTTCCCCCAATGATTCTCACAGCCCCTAGCAAAAAGTGGAGTTGAAATTCTCCAAATACCCTTGCCAATATTTCCTCTAGTGATATAAATGCCGGCTTGGGTCTCCCTTGAAAAGGGGCTGCTAGCTTAGTGAGACTAACCCAGTTAACAAAGGGCAAATAAATAAATAAAATTTGCAGACATACAATTTTATGTGAGCTCACTTGCCTATTGACAATAAAGAGAAAATTGTCCTTATTTTGTTTGTTTTTGCTTTTTATATATAGCAAAGTTGATGCATCTTTATCTCTTTCTCTCTATATATATATATATATTTATATATATATATACTTTAGATGCACATTGCTTTCATACCTATCTTAAAATTGATTAGACAATGAGCTTACTGTACATCAGTACCCTGTTTGGAGAATGAGCATTCTCCAGCAGGATATTAATTAATGTACAAGTAATGCCCGATGAAAAAGGAGTCTGCCGTTTCACACCAGCATATCAAGCAGCCATAGAGCTCGGACTGCTAAAGAAATCCACACCCGCCATTACTTTTGTACTTGCTAAGCAGGGTTTTCACTGCTTAGAGAGTGAAAAAAAATAATAAAATAAAAAAATAATCATAAAGAAGTGTATGTGTGTGTGTGTGTATGCATGTGCATGTGTGTATTTATTTTTCTGCTTGCATGTGTGAGTGAATGCATGCATGAAAGCATAGGAGATTGTGTGTGTGTGTGTGTGTGTGTGTGTGTGTGTGTGTGTGTGTGTGTGTGTGTGTGTGTGTGTGTGTGTGTGTGTGTGTGTGTGTGTGTGTGTGTGTGTGTCTGTGTGAGAGATCGAGACCGAAGAAAAAGAGAGTGGTCTTGTGTGAGTGCATGTATGAAAGAACTGACTGTGCATGCATGAGAGAGAGAGATTGAGAGAGATCATGTGTGAGTGCGTGTACAAATGCAGAATTGACTGTGTGTGTGTGTGTGTGTGTGTGTGTGTGTGAGAGAGATGTGGAGGGAGTGACAGTGATCTTGTGTGAGTGCATCTACAAAAGCAGAGAAGACTTGTGTGTGTGTGTCAGAGATCCATAGAAAGTGAGAGCAATATTGAGTGAATATGTGTACATAAGCATAAGTGACTGTGTATGACAGGGAGAGAATGTTCTGTCTGTAAAATTGTGTTTTACTTACATAGTTCTTTTTTTAATTACTATTTTATTTTTTTTATTTATTTTTAATGTAAAATGCTTCCTCCAACACCATTGACATATACTACAGAAAGTCTGAAACAGTAGGCGAAGGAAGTGTTTTACACCAAAAATAGACAAAAAATATATATATTTAGTACTTAAAAATAAAAAAGCAAGTAAAACACAAAAAAATTTACAGAGAGTCCATTCTCTAAGAGCAATAATGCCCTTCAGGGTATGTGTTAATGTGTAATTAATGCCTTTCCTGGGGTGTAGAGGCCCTCTGCCTGTGGCGTCAGGCCTCATAACACCCCTGGGCAGGCATTAATTACACATTAACACATACCCTGACATGCATTATTGCTTGCTTAATGTAGAGCCCTAACTCAGAGTTCTACTCCTTGGTTCACGTTTACTACTAATTAATTCATTTATGGCAGGTGGCTCATAAGCCTTTAATTTTAGCTACCAGTGCATTTCCTTTCTTTCTAATATCAGTTTTATATATCTTAATTGGAGAAAATGGAATTTTCTAAGTGTTTTTGTTCTCTTTTTTTTAAGTTGTAAATTTTGCTAATTTATTTTAAGCATATTTTCAACACAATGCAGATAGGGCTTTTGATGTTTAAAGTCATCAATTGTGAAAGCAGGCAGTATGATATATTTAGCTAAATTTAGTTTCTATACTAGTTTCTCTGTAGGGAAGGCACTAAAGGGAAAAGCATCGTCTATATGTTAGGGGAAAAATAAATATATTATTTAGGCACATAAAAAGTTATTAGTTGTATTTTTGTTTTTATTTTTGGTTTTAGAAAAGGTGCAGTCAGGTTACAGGTGGTGTTTGTGATGAATTGTATGACGGCAGATTTCCAAGGCATGGGATTCAGTGAGTAAGCAGCACTCTTAAGGTTACAAAATGCAGTGAGCTGTGATCATAGGATCATAGGAGATTACTAGGCTATTGACCCGGAGGTCATTTTAAGCCTAGCTGTTTCAACCAATGTAATACCATAGAGGTATTAGTCAATAACCAAGATTGCATTTAGTGATATCTGCCCATGTCCAGGAGGGTTGTAGGCACTATCCCCATTACGAATTTACGGTGCCCTATTCACTCATCCAGGTTCCTCCTGAAGAGTGTCATAGAGGTGTTCTGTTTCACTTGAATTGGTAGCCTGTTCCAAAGATGTGGCAGTTGCTGGAAGATAAATCTATCCCTCCAGTATGCCCTGTTTAATTGCAGGCCATATCTCAGTCCCTGAATCCATTAGTCCTAGACCCATTTGATTTACGGATATATAGTAGGTTCATTATATTTGGGTCTTTGGTTGCTCTGTAGGCCAGGCGTCACTCACCTAAGAAGTCTGTACTATACGGAGTATCGTAACAGAGATTTTAGTCAGTCTGTGTAAGGCACATGCTGGAGGCCCTTGATCTTCTTTGTTACAAACTTCTGAGGTCTCTCTAATTGTTGTAGGTGCTTAGTACGGTACATACTAAATGTGGCATTTTACTTAATGGGCCAGATAGGTGCCAAGTATAGAGGGGTTATAACTGCTTTTGCTTTCAAGGCGATGCCTTTACTAATCAAGTGAGCTATGTGGAAAGCTCTCCTTACAATGTTAGACATGTGGTGGTCAAAGTTAAGGTTGCAATCAACCTGTGATTCCAGATCCCTTACCACTTAATGGGTACTTAGGGTATTGTTATTGATTTGATAGTGTGAAAGGGACATTGTTTGTGCTGGAAGGAATGATGATGCATTTCTTTGTATTCAGTTTGAGACTGTGACTAATACATCAGTTGCTGGTCTGTGTGAGACTATCCTGGAGTATACTGACATCATTTGGTGATTCAGTGATCATACCTAGTTTGCAGTCATCTACAAACCTGGTCAGCCACAACCCTTTAGTTTTGACGTGATGATCTGAAAAGTATATACCAAACAGTAGGGGACCCAGCACTGACCCCCTGTGCCACTCTGCTTGTAACAGGTCTTCTGGTTGATGTGGAGTCACATACTTTGATAGTGTGTGTGTGTCTGTTTTGTGAGCCAGTTGACAATCCATCTTACAACAAAGGGGTTTATATTCAATTTGCTAAGTTTATTATGCATAAATGTGGGATTGTGTTGAAAGCCTTTGCCAAGCTGAGGTATGCTGTGTGGACAGATTTGCCCTTATCAATGGCCTTAGTCACATTTTCAAAGAAATCCGCCAGATTTAACAGGCAGGATTTGCTCTTCACAAAGCCAAATTGGGTAGGGTCCAAGGTTTGGAGATCACCTATGTCTTTATTTATGAGGTCTATAATGATACGTTCCATGGCCTTGTAGATGAGGCTAGTCAAGCTTATGGGTCTGTAATTCTCTGGGTCTGTTACTAGGCCACCTTTATGAAGATAAACAACTGTAGCTGTTCTCTGTTCTGCAGGAACAAACCCTGTGGTTAGGCTGTGATTGAAAAGGGTACTTAGTGGTAATACTAATTCATGTTTTAGCCTGTTCACAAGACAGCCTGGGATGTCACCTGGTCCCATAGAGGCTGTGTTCTTTGCCTTGGACAGGGCTTTGAGGACCTGCTCTTCAGATATATAAGGTGGTGGGCGGGAGTTTGAGGGAAGGGTTTGTTGTATGTTAGGAGTGGATAAGGGAGTTTAATTTTCACCAAACCTATTCACTGTCTGGTTTGCTATCTCTGTCAGTGTGTGTGATACCATTGGCCATCAGTTCTGCACATGCTTGGTTCCTACCCTTTAAGTTGCATACATAGCTGTAAAAGGCCTTATGGTTATCCTTGGCAGTACTTGTTAGTTTGGACAATTTGACAAGTTGTCTTATTTGCCTGTTAACGCTGAGCAAGGTGCTTTTCCATTGTTGGGTCCTTGTCTTTGTTTTCTTGGACAGCAATTTTTTGCATTTATTGTAGTCTGTTGATGCTGAAAGTCCACCATGGCAGCTTGATTTTACTTGGGGCTTTGACTTTGATTCTGTCTGGTACAGCCAAGTTTATACACTTATACAAGTGATTGTACGGGGCTTTAGTGTAAGCTTCAGCGTAGTTACGACTTTCAGGGGTGGGGCTTGAAATGTATTTATACCTTCACCTAGGAGGATATAGTTGGCTTTGGTGAATTTTTATAGTCTGATTTCACCTTTGTGAGTTCTGGTGTTAATGTCAGTTCAAAGACGACTGATTTGTGGTCAGTTTTAATTAATGAGGGTCCAACAATTGCAGTAGTACACCTATTTGACATGTCGGTGAGGAGCACATCTAGAATGTCTGTCCCTCTTGTTGGGATATGGACAATTTGCTCCAGGTCATTTGAATTCACAAAATCAAGGAACTTTTGTGCTACCGAGTTTGGGCTAGAGTAGGTTTCCCAGTTGATGGTGGGATAATTGAAACCCCCATAACCAGTGTGTTTGGTAACATTTGGATTGTCTTTAGTTTGGTTAAGTAGGCTTCATGGGTGTCATGACCCATGTAGGGAGATCTATAACTGGCTAGGACTTGAATAGGGGTCTTACCCACCGAAACCTGGACCTGGAGTAACTCCATGGAGTTGTCCAGTCTAACTAGACCTGAGGTGAATTTATCTCTAATATAGAATGAAACACCACCTCCTTTGGTTTTCACACATTCGTGTGGAAGGCATTGTAGCCTTGCAGGGCCGGGTTACTCTCTGAGGCCTTAAACCAGATTTCTGTGACTGCACAGACATCTACATCGTCTAGTGACAGAAGTACTTCAGTAGTGCAGTTTTTGGTTTAAGCTCCTAGCATTTAGCAGCATGACTCTTATTTTGTTCTGATTGGTTAACTTCACATTGGTAATGTTGTTTTTGAGACCTTGCCTAAAACAGGCACTATGGGGGAGGCAAGAGCTTTTGCCAGCAGCCAAAAGTCTAAGGATGCCAAGTACAAACAGTCTCTGGCAAAGCAGCGAGGTCTGTCGACTATGGCTTCCCAGACAGGAACTGGATACCCTTGGAATGATGCCAAAAACTAAGCCAGTTATTGAAACCTATAATTTTTGTTTATACTGTGCCATCATTCTAAGTGAGGGTAGTATGCTGCTCAAGGCTAAAGACATAACCTGCCTGGGACACATACTCGGAACTCGACCATGTCTCGCTTCATATAATCCAGTGAGATATGCCTCAGGTCATTCACACCAACGTGAACTATGACAGAGTCATAACAGTACTTGTTGCTGAGAGACCTGAGTGCATGTGTGATTCGGTGAATCCTGGCACCAGACAGGCAGCTGACCATGACTTTCTCCTTGTCCATCCTGGTGAGTGGGGCATCTATGTGTCTCACTATTTAGTTTCCAAAGGCAAGTAAACTCACTTGTTGAGTGTTGGTGGGTGAGACACTAGTTTTGCTGTGTGCACTGTGTGTCACGGATGCTATGGAGACTGTGTTAGCTGTAGCAGACTTGTGTTTTGGAGGTCTCTGGTGTTTCAGTAACTTTTTTGAGAGAACCTCCACATATGTGGATTTATATGTTTGATGCTTAGTGTGTGTGTATGAGTAGTGGTACTATGTGAACATGTAGTGGTATGGGAGTTCACAACCTTCTTCGTGTTACTGTTTTGAGTGAGATAGAGCATATATTCTAGATTCTTGGTGTAAGTACATCTCTCACACTCTGTATTAGACTGTGTTATTAGTAGACTGTTGTCTGTGTACATGAGACAACTGCTACACTGCCTCGAGACCTAACTCAACAAGGCTAGCAGGAGAAACAAGAGTAGTCCAACTGTCCATAATGCTAGGTTGAAGACGGTTGTCACTAGGGGTGGCTTTTCAGAAATGATCGTGGAGGAGCTCAACACACAAACAAGCAGAAACCTGCTTAGATGCAGGGCCTAAATACCAGAAGATAAAACTTGAAAAAACTCTAACAAGATTTAAAAGAACCCATGAAGATGCTTATTCCAAGTCCTAGACTGGCCTCCCTTTACCAGTCATACTACAACTATGTTAATTTGCCAAGCAGCTGATATGCAGAAGTGTATATCTGTGCCCATGCACTGGTAGAGGTAGTGGTGGCAGATAAAGAGTTAAGTAGAGTGCTGTAGAGCGACAGTCCCAAACTAAGGACTGTTAGAGGCTTTATCCCTAATGGAAAGTGTAGTTTCTGGCCAGCCCATTAATGCAGAGGCAGGATGAGTGGTACAGGATTCTATGTACTACATTTGCAATTATCCTTAGCTGCTATAATTTTGCCCTCCTAATCGTCATTTTATGTCCTTCCTTAGAGATCGTCCCGTTCTCTGATGGGCTATTATGTTTTCTGTCATCAATAAAGAGGCTATTCTCTATGTACAAAACGAAAATGTTCAAGCGTCAGGCCTTGGACTGACCCTCTGTATTACTTCTGTACTCTTCTGGCTTATTGTGTGTTTCATTCTACTCAACACATCTCTATTTGCCTCACCATCTAGCCATTACATAAGCTGTTTCCTTAGTCTTGATTCCAACCCCATCCCCATATCGCTCAACCTGTTCTAGCAAGAAATCTGGACAAAGCAATAAATAATGGGGGGACAAAGGCCCAAAAATAGGTGCACTTTTTAAATATTGCTCTTACAAACTTAGAAAGTAGATAAAAAAATAGTTTTTGCATTAGTATGAATTTTCTGAAGGGTATGAAGTCTGAAACTCAAATGACTGTCATTATATTCTGACTTCAACCCTCAATAAGTTGCCAGAAAGACACAATTTTATGAGAAAAGAACCAAAACTATGAGGCAAAAATCTGTACGGTTGAGAGGTATGACCCATCCTCTACAGTTTTCCTAGTTAGAGACCAAGTCAAACATGTTGCTGAGGTGCACTAAGACCAGGTCTGCTAATATATATCTGTCAAGTTGTTCTGTAATTCATTTGAAAATTTTGATTAGGTTTAACTAACAACAACTCCTTCTTTCTAGTTAACGAATGAACCTTTACTTCAGTATTCGCTTTGTAATTTCTCTGAGACGATTTTCTGAGGTATTGAATCTGTAGTTCACCAGACTTCCCCTGTGACACCATGTAAAAGGGTATGGCTGTTGCTGTCTTTCATTCTTTGGCTACTTCTGCATTTTCTGATGATCTTCGAAAGATTTTCTTCATGGGATCCAACAGCACAATAATATATTTCTGAGGATCATGGGATATGGCGTATGTGAACTCCAACCTATGTTGTTCCCTTAGTTCAGTCGGTTTCTTATTCACTTACTTTTTTTTTTTTTTTTATTTCGGCATTTGTTCACTGTGTTAGTCATTCCTTCTTTAATTCCCACGTCAGTCTCCCCTTGCTTTCTTTTGTGAGGCTGATTCAAAACATTTAGTACCTCTGCTTTTTGTCAGTCTGTTGTAAGCTCTTCCCAGCTTTAGTCAGATGTAAATCTGGTAATGTGCTGGATATGTTACCGCCGGCCTTCCTTCTGCACTAGTCCTGCTGTGGATGTTGCACTTCCACTACATTTTATCTGCAAAAAACATAGTATAAAGTATTATCCAGGAGTGTGTAAATGACTTTGATAGAGCAGAAAAAGAACAGTGAGTGAATATCATGTATAGCTCAGAATATATCGATTCAATTTCTTAAACATGCTGGAGATAAAGACGCGCAAAGCATTGGTCTAATTTTGAAGGTAAAATGAAATCAGACCATCTGGCTCAGCACAGTTAATCCTTAAGATATTTATATAGCATATTAGATGCTATGTTCACACTTAGGGATAATGTCAACAGTTTTCCTCCATAGAGGCTAAGTGTTGCATAGTCCTTTCAGCAAATAGGCTATAAGTTACACTTCAGAGCTGCAGACCTCAGCTTGGCCTTCATTCTAGCTCTACAAAAAATCACCTAATCTTTCTTCAGGCTTCATGCAGCAGAGACTCCTGAGCTATCCAGCTCCCGGAATTACGAATCTTTAGGCAAACCCCCCTGTTGTTCGTATTATGATCCTGTCACTTAAATTAATTCCTCATCTTCCACTTTGTTCTACAAACTTTTACACAACTCTAATACCCTGTTAGTTTTCCATTACCCTATCTAATAACATAAGTTACCTCAATAGTTATGGTGACAGGTTTAAAGATACAAGTTTTCACATACTTAAATATATACTCCCATTTCTGTAGACAAGATCTCATAGGTATCCTTCTCCCAATAAAAAAAAAAAAATTGATTTTTGGACTCCCATAGATGTTTTATAACACTTATACATAACATCAGCATTCCTGTTAGCCAACGTGGGGGTGATGATGTCAGTATATTAAAAAGGCCTTTGAGAGATGATGCCTAGCAACATATCTTTGTGTTGCTATCCAGCTTTTTTACTCATGCATTCAAATCAAACATGAACTCTTAAGATAATGTGCACCTATTGTCCAATAAAGCAGGCCCTTCATAACTGTTTGCAGTGGTCATTCTCAAAGAAATGGACAAAACTACTCAGCTCCATAACATAGAGGGATAAAGCCCTAACTATGACTTAGGTGACCCCAGTTTGGTTAGTGGCTTAGGGGCCTGCTAGATCTGAACAGGGGGAAGAGAAATGATGAGGCATCAGCCTGCTCACCTCTTCTGGAGTGGAGGGTTGAGGAGTTATGCAGGAGTAACATCTTGTTTACGAGCACTAGTGGTGATAGTAGGGCTGAAATGGGAGCAATGCTATTGTCCATTGGCATACATGGAGGGACAAATTGCTCCATAGGTGAGTTTTGCCCTCACAGTGTCATTACGTGCCCAGCTAATGATGTCAGCCCTGTGTATCAATGCATGTTAGGGCTTAATAAAAAAAACAAAGTGACCAATAAGGCATAGTATGATGGATCTTCTTCTTACCTGCTCCAACTCATGGGTCAAGGTGCCCCACACCCTCTCAGTACTTGCACATAGGGGAGACTGGCCACACCACTATGCACAGACTCTTCTTAGAAGGGCGATCTTTCAGCTGTGGGTTACACCAGGGAGTTGCGATAGTACATGAGAACTATGAGGACTTAATCCATTACCTAGTAGCACAGGAACCTGAAGTCAGGATGTTTTATCATGACTAAAGACAATGAAGTGTTAAAACAACTAGTAGAAACGAGGAAAAAAAGCACTTAGTAATGTAAAGCTTTTGATGGACACCGTTTTTTGTTTTTCATGTATTGCTTATCTGAGATTTTACATTTACTATAGATTTTGATGCGTCTGATCTACTGACAGCATACCTATTCACGGACTGCCTGCTGTCCTTAATTGTTAATTAATGGTGTCACTTGGGTCAGGCAGTTGTGATTCATATTTCTTAAGTTTCAGCTGCTCAGAAAATAAAACGCATTAAGCTGCAGGGGATACAGCAGTTTACTTCCTTGCCAATTCATTATTCATGTACAACCTAGTTTCAAAGGAAGGCATATGATGCTGTACGATGAAGCTTACAGATGCTAAATGCATTTATAAATATGTTTTTCCGGCCCACCTTCAAATTACTTAAAACATGGATTTTGTAGACATAAGTGATACTAACAAATAGCTAACTAACATTTTGATGTATGTTATGGGAAAAAAGCTGAAATTCATTCTGATGAGAATAATTTATTTTATTTATGTTTTCTTTATTTCACTTTGTCCATTCTGTAATTATATACATTATGTCTGCAAGACAGGGTTGATAACTTTACATATAGTTTCGCCGTATGGCAGTTATTTTGTATACATACTTCATATATCACAAACTATTAAGCATAGTAAATGTTAGGAATATGCTAGGTAATAAAATGCAGTCTATATAGGTGGTTTAGTTTGCCATCAATGTATGGCTTATTCACTGTTACTTATTCTATAACTGCTGTATGACTATTTTTTTCTGTCTGTGGAACAAAGCTTATAATAAATTCTATGAATGGAAGATAATGTGATATTAAGCTGCTGTACATATTAAACTTTTTCAACAATGACCATGGTATTATTTTATGGAAAGGATTTATATTGATTTGCTGAGCTTTAGATTCATTAAAACTCAGTGAAGGGTTGCTGAACTAATGACAGTGAGATGTACTCCAGCAAAACAGGAACTAAGCATTATCATGGGTCTGCCAGGGGATCAAGTCAGTTACTCTCCTTCATCTTGTTCAAGTAACCCAGGAAATGAGCACTAACATGGGCCCTGCAAGGGACAGATCCATTAGCACCTGCTTCCTAGGTCCAACAGGTATAATTTGGAAGCCTGTCAGGCTATTCATGGCTATTAATAGGAATGCCAATAAACAGAAATAAGCTTTTGGTAACAGTGGTGCTCTCCCTATTGTCCATTATTGTGGGCCGTCGGGTTAAATTTGGGGGTGTGAACAGTTCAGGGAGCTTGCCCCCTGCAAAAAAAAAAAAAAAAAAAAGAAAAAAAAAGATACTTCTAAGGTACATTGAAAGTTGTGTCAGCAGGACTTTTGTTGAATTCACTTTCAGGCAAATTCATCCAATCAACATTATTCCTGTAATTCAGGCAAATTCATCCAATCAACATTATTCCTGTAATTTAGTGGATTGATTGTGTCACTTCCAGTTGGATGAATCCTACAATTCAAGCAAACAAACTTCTGTATACAGAAATGCTACTGTATCAAAACAGCACAACTCCTGTGACATCGGTATGATTATCACTGTTTGAGTAGGCAGCTTCTGTGTTAGAGGCATAAAATAATCATTTTACTGATCTATACTGAAAACTAGCTTCTATACGTATTTTCTGTACATTAAGAAACCACAAAGCTACACAGCTGAGGTAAATTGTTTTAATGTTTATTTTCTCTCATTTTAGGTACTTACTATGTTTACATGTAGGAAGATTCTTCACTGAGTTATGATATGGTGGGGACAGCTAGTAAATGTTATGCATAATAGCATAATAATTTTACACTGGTGTAGCTAATCATCCTTATGTTGGGGATATTTTATTTTTTGTATTTGTGTATTTATTTTGTAAAGCTGTGCAGTTACTTCCCATCCATCTACTGGCCTTGCAGAGCAAACTCTGGATTCTGCTTCAAATGCTTGCGGTTCTAGATTTGAAGATAACATTTATTATATGGCTAGGTCAGGTGAAGAAAGTAAATAAAATTCCACAACAGTGGCTCAGAATACATCTGTTAAATCCATAGATTAATCAAAAAAAAATACAAGGTAGTCAGAGATACATATCAGAAACCTTACACTCCTAATGGGGTTGAGTACAGCAAAGGCTGAACATGCAGAGACAGGTTGCTGAGCTAGTAAAGCTAGCAGATCTACAGTGCAATGTGGAACCTTTAGTAGATTGGCAAAGTACCATTATACAGAGCTTTTATATTTACCTGTTGAGTAAATTATAAAGGAAGAATGTAAATATCAACAAAGTTTTGTCTTTTGAATCACACTCATTCAGGATGATTGCTGTTATATTTTCAAATCAATCAATTTATAAGCCACCTTAGGTACATAAATAACTGACTTTCTTCAGTAATGCTTTTCTATTCTATCTCCACTATTTTGCATCATTGCTTATATATGGAATCTTCATGTGCATCAGATACAGATAGGATTGCCAGCTTTTTCCTGATTCTGTGGTTAGTAGTACATGGTCATTCTTAGTTACTGGAGCATTTTATCCAGGCTGCATCTACCAACCAGTCTTTCTCCATAGTTACTCCTAAACTATGATAAATCCACCACCTAAAAAAACTACAGTCCTCCTTCCCTGCCTCCAGCACTGAACCTTAATAATACCTCCACATCGGACCAAACTGATCAGCCACAGAACAGGCCACATTCTCCTAAGGGTCTCTCAAGTTCTAGCCTTACTGTCCCTCAGCTACTACCACCTCTAACTCCTCTTCCGGTACACTCTCATGCCCTGCCTGTCAGTACGCTGCAGCATGTCAGTCATGCTCTCAGCCTAAAATATAATCATGTAAAAATGTGCATTTATCTTACTATTGTTGCTACATCTATTAATTGCTATCATAGAGTTTTTGTTATACTTACTGTTCTGTTTTTGATATTTACAGCTTAATGCCTCTCTGATAAACTTTTTATTTCTTTGTGAATTATTTCACCTGGGCACTGCCTACAAATGGTCATTTATGTTAACTGTACTACCCTGGTTAAAAAAAAATGGAAAATAAAATAAAAATATGCCTATGTATACACTGTACATATTTATTCATACATATGTGTGATGACTATATTGAGTTAGATAGTTTTATACACTGTACTTTTGTTTTCATGAATATTTGTAACTACTGTTTATGTACGTAGCCTAGAAATGTTTGGTATTATTGTTCCTAAACTCTTATACTGTATTCATCTGGGTTATACTGTCACTGCCTCATGGCCCCCCAGGAAATGGCTGAAAAGCATCCCTGAGCCAATTCATTCTCCCACTTAAGTCTTGTCCAGTCAAGCGAGTTACAAGTGTTACAAATAACCAAGGAAATCACTGAAATAGCTGAAAGGTAGGACTGGCTAAAGCAGTCTTTGATAGAAATAATACCTTTTTTAAATTCAACTTGGCTCTTACTTGTTTTTTTATTTTTTTAGTGCTAGCACACGTTGGTTATATACTATATTCATAAGTATTTTGAAGAAAGTTATTTGCTTAAAAGCAGTAATGTTTAGATCAAATAATTAATATTTTTTATCGTACTCTGTATTGTTTAAAGACAAATACCTCAAATTCACACATTGAGATGCAAACTAGGGGAGTCTGACAAATCTGCTCTTTGTCAATGACTGAAGAGCTATTCAAAACGTGCCACTCATCTTTTCAGTTACTTTTACAGAGTTTATAATCAAAGTTTTGTGTGATTGCTGCTATTTCTTTAGTATGCCCTTTAATATCATTGACTTGCTAACATTTTTTTCATTTACCACACAAGATGAAAATTTGTTAAGTTATTTATCTATTTGTTGATTGACTGAGTGAGATTCAATTACCAGGAAAGTCTGACTGGGTAGAAGCCCATTTTCAGCAGAGGCCCAGGGAAAAAAGGTCCAAATTATTACAAAATATTTTAAGAACAATACTTTTACAACATTGAAAAATAAAACAAAAAGCATCTGCAGTTTAAATCATTAAAACAAATTAGTGGTAATTAAAAACATTGGTTAAGAATAGATACAAGTTATTTGACAATAATGTAATATTTATAGAAATTTTAGACAGCTTGTAGAGAAATTAAAGTTAAGTTAGTCTAATACAAACAGGAATTGCAATATGAAGTGAGGGAAAAGCAGGCTTATGGTATATTTAGAGAGAAAGTCAGGGAAAAAATTGGATAACAGTAAGGAGGTAAGCGAAGAAGGGAGAAAAGAAGATATAAAGAATGAAAAGGTACTTGGTCACATTTAGAGATATAGTTTATCTTGGTTTTGAGCAAGAACAGAGCCAGATTTTAGCTAAGAAGTGTTAGAGAGTGGTTTTGTAAGATGGGAGGGAGGGTATTGACCCTGTGGATACAGGTAAGGAGTTTCCAGGCCTTAGCTATCTTGTATGAGCACAGGCAATGCCTAGCAGATTTGATAGGTATGTAAACAGGAATTTTTGGTCACTGGATCACAATGACTGACTAGGAACATAGTTGTGTAAAATGTTTCTTAGTGCTGGACAGCAGATAGATACTGGATAATTTTATATTATAAAATTAATATTTAAGTGGTAAGAAGCTGTGTATATGTTAGTTGATGAGGCAGTTCTAACCAATTTAATTTTTTAGTGCTATACAGTGGTGGTGGTTTCAGAAAGGGGTATTTGCTACAAACTTAGCAACTTTCCTATAGCACTGTTCAACTTTTAATTTTTGTGAAGCCTGGAGGTTAATAAGGCTGGGGGTGCCATAAAGACATGAGGGGAGGAAATAAGTAGTGGCAAGTATAGTTTTAGCTGCGTCTGTGAGAAAGTATTTGGTTCTGTAAAGCATCTGTAGTTTTTGGTGAAGTTTTCTTAAGCAATATTTTATATGCAAGTCGAATATAAGCTTATCATCCACTATAACCCCTAATAATTTGCTATGAGAAGTGACTTAAATGGTTGTATTATCAAGAGAGAGGACTTAATTTTTCTTTCCACAAGAGAGGGATTTGGGGAAAAAAGTAGTGCTTTGGTCTTTTTCTGGATTGAGCATGAGTTGAGTTACCAAGCCATGTTTCAATGGCAGTTAAAGCTTCCTGAGTAATTCTTTGGAGGTGTACCATGTTGTCATATGTGCAAATGAGAGTGGAATCATCTGCCTAATTTATTAGGGTGGCCTGTTGTGTGGATGCATACAGGGCATTTTTGATAATGTTAGAGGAGGGAACCAAAGATAGAGCCTTGTGGTACACTGGTGATGATTGGGAGGTAAGGAGAGACCATGGCGTGCCATTTTACTGACTGATACCTATGGAACATATAGCTTTTGAACCACAGAAGGGCAGGCTGAAAGAGACCTAGTGAGGACATCTGAAGTAGAAGTTTGCTGTGATCAACTGTATCAAAGGTTTTAGACAAGTACAGAAATAAGGAAGATGCTGTTATCTCTATCAAGAGATACATAATCAATATTATGAAAACTAAAGCAATTATGTTGGTAATTCATCCCCAGTGGATGTTACTTCAATTGCTAATTCAAAAATTCTGAGCTAGAAATTGAGCTACAAGTAGCTGAAATGTTCAAGGGAACCCTTGAAGCAGCAAAAAAATACGACTGGCAAAAGCTGTCTTTGGTAAGAGAACACTTTTGTTTTTAATAAATTTACCTACTACTGGATTTGTTATTAAAATGCTTTATTACCAGCAGAAGTTGGTTGGTATTCTAGAATATTTTTGGGAACTGCGGGGCCCCTGAGTGTTTCCCCTAGCAGCTTAAGATTGTTTCTGTTAGCAAAAGGGAAGTTTAATGCTCCTGAGCCTAAATTATATAGTTTATCTCAAATGCTGTTGAGTGGTTCTGGGAATCTAGGCATTTTTTTTCATTCCTTTTTGATATCGATTTTCTTCATTTGTCACGTTTATACGACTTAATTTCAGTAGTCCTTCACTACAGCCCATGCTGATAAATATTTACTAATTATGAGTGATATCCATAGACATCTGCACAAATGCGATATGTGTATCCCTAATGCTTACGCATGAGGGTAGCAAAGGCAAGATTCATAGAGGCCATTTACGCTGATGCGAAATGCCTCAAGTATAATGAGATGCAAATGAGAAACATTGTAAAGCGGTGTATGTAATGACGTATCCCTGTGATTTGTAGTATAATAGCAGTGCAGCAGTGCAGTATGCACATCTCTTATTAAAAGTGGTGCTTCATATAAGATATCTGAGTTTTGATCCATGAATTTGCCACACAAGTCATTAGGTTGTCCAAGTATGCCGAAGCAGTTCACTGATACACAAATTAATTATTTCCCCCAGCAATTCCTTCAGTAGTTTGTCTAAGTATTCACAAGCACTGAAATGACACAAAATATATTATTTTGCCCTGTGATCCCTTCAACAATCTGGCCATATCTGCGCAAGCAGTTTAATGACACCAGAATAAAACAAGTGATCCCTTCAGTATTTTCACTAAGTATGAGCAAGCACCAAAAAGAAGCATTCCTCCCAAGGACTCATTCAGTAGACTGTCCATATATGCACATGCACCAAAATGAAAAATTTCCTCCAGCAACCCTTTACGAGTGTGTCCATGTCCGCACAAGCACATCACTGACACCAGAATGAAACATTTCCCCCAACAACCCCTTCAGTAGTTTGTCCATGTATGCACAAGCATTTCATTGTCACTAAAATTAATGATTTCCCCCAACAACCCCTTCAGTAGTTGCCCATATATGCACAAACCAAAAATGAATAATTTCCCCCAACAACGTCTACAGTATTTTGTGCATGCATGCAGAAGCACTAAAATACAATAAAAATATATCTTTAGGTAAAGTCTATAATTGTACCTCCTTTTAAAATGTATGGCAGTACGTATTCCTTTTTTCCCTTCCCTTCGCAACTTCATATTCTCATGGTAGATTGTTGTTTACTGGTGTAAGTTCAGGGCCATTTACACATTTAGTATGCAAGTGATGACCTTTTAGGTTCATCTGTATGAGTCTTACTGATACGCAAATGTGTAATGCCCCTTATCTGTGTATTAGCTGTCCCATTATCACTTGTGCCTTATGCATGCTAGGCTTCTGCAATAGTGAGGCATGTTTACCAAAATGCTTATGCATTTCTGTAGTCTTCCTAAAAGAAACGATTTGCATAAGCACAAAGCACTGCTCTTTGCAGATGCCTGCATGAAAATGTAAAGAACTGGAATATGAATCCCCCCTAACTAATTTTGGCAGGTTTTGAAATGGAGAAGTTCGGCTCTCTGCATGATTCCTACATCAGTCGAATGGAAGAATAATGTGGTGCTTATTACTTTGCGCACAAAGTTGTCTGCCTCCATCTATTCTCATTTAACATGGTTAAAAACATATAGCTAAACTGAGCGGTTCTCGTCTCTCTACATGGTTTTATTCCATACTATTAACACTGTGGCCTTTCAGCCTTGGAAGAAGGTTTTGTCTATGTCTTTCAGTTGCTGGGATCAGTGTATTCTTCAGTTGGATAAGTAGAATCTGGAGCTTCATTGCCCTTTAGATATTTCCACACTCATACGTATTTGTGAAGACTATCAGAGCCGTATTGCTTCATCCCACAAAACCTTGGCTGCTTAATCTTGTAACTTGCCGAAGAAATAAACTCATGCCCACTGCTTCCCCATCTGTCCCACCCATTCATTAATATATATATATATATATATATATATATATATATATAATAGCCTCATCCCCTGTTAACTCTTTTATTTCAGAGCTTAGTATTTTACCTCTCTGCAAATATTTCTCTCCATACATGTATATACTATGCCCATTCCCTGGCTGAATCACATTTACTTCACCTATAACACCTGTATTATGCACTGTATACTCCTGATCCTACTTCATCTTTAAATCTTCATGTACATGTATGTATTTTTTACATCTATGTTATTTATCACTATACTGTACCATTTATCTCTACGTTTAATCTTTATTTACATTTACTATTTATTTAACCCAGGATGAGCCTGCAAATGTTCAACTTTGATCATTGTTTAACCCTGGTAAACAAATTTAAATAAATAAATAATGATAAAAAAAAATTATATTATTCAAAATAAGATCTGCATCATAAATGCTTAATTAATCTCAGAGAAACCAGACTGGGGGTTATCTATTCAGAAATAATGTTGACATGGATGTGAGCAGATGGAATTTTGGTTCTACATTTGGTGGATTGTTCATGTATTAATTGCTGATCGAACAAACAGTGACATTTTTCTCAGCCATTACAAACTTTAATGTACCCTTACAATATGACTATTGGACAGTCAGGGTTGATTTTTCATGTGAAAAGGAAGGCTCATAATATACAAGTCGTATCTTTAACATGATTATTTAACTTTGAGAATCATATAGCAGGAGCACTATAGTCATGTCTGTATTGAATATAGACCTAAATGTGCAGAGTATGCCATGGTGCTTAATCCAGATCCATAATTTTCACTTTTAATTTCTCCATATCTTTTTGGTTTCTAATATCAATACAGGAATGGACCCCAATCCTAAGTCAGGGTATAATTAAAGTTCATGAAATTAGTATGGTTTCATTCTTTGATGTTAACCAAAAGTGTTCTTCGCAGCTCCTGCAATATGCCCAGAAATGACTCCTCCTGTAATTCATACAGAGTTGCATCTTTTGTAGCATATCTAAATATGACTGTAGACTCTTTTTTTATTAGATCTATTTCTCCTACTACTATTGGAACTGTTTTGCTAAAGTAAAATTAACATACCTCCTAAGCCCTCTCAATCGCAGAAAAATTATTTGCCTCCCTCCAAAATAACCTGGGAATAATCTCAGACCAAACCAAACAAACTGAAGGATAACGTTTCCTTAATGCTAAGCAATCCTCACAAATATTATAAATTAACTGCTTCTTTGGAATCTTACTCAAATCATTTCACCCCTAAATGAATCACCAAACTTTGCGGCAATCCCCACTGACTTTACAACATGGTAAATACCTGGAGTAATCCAGCTCCACCTCAAACTTCTAATACCATGTCAGGTAACCTTCAATCCGAAACGTTGCAAGCCCAAATTCATGCCATTTTTTCTAACCGCAGCCCGTCTAGCTGCCCACTACACGAATGAATGACCTAAACTGAGAATCCTGTCCTCTGGAGAAAAAAAAATATTAACCACAAAATAAATCCACCAGACTTATCTAATATAAGTCAAAAATGCATTAGATGACCATCGCCCCACCCTCTTAATGACATCAATCGAACTACCTCCCTTCGCTAGATCAGATACCCTACCCATCCTAAAAGAATGAGTAGAAAACCTATCCTCTTCCAAACCCACACTGAGACGAGCCCTTCTCATAATCAAATTCAATTGCTCACATGTTAATGGTCTACCACCTAGTGATGTAAAAGTTAATTCTTGTGTTCTGCACTCTTTAGCAGCCCACAGATGCTTTCCCCACACCACTGGACACATCCATACTGACCTAACTCCCCCAAAACTACAGATGGCCCTTTCCCCTTCTTGATCAGTTTTCAATGATCTAAGCCTAATGTGCACTACCCTTGACAATATAAGCACATCAGCCACCCAATCACGCCGACACCTGGAAAGCTCCACAATACATGCATACACTAGCCACACCCCACAACACATATTGTTCTGAACTTTCACAAACCCTGCTTAAAATCTTCAGCAACATTCTTAAAATCCCCATAGTCACCAGCCATCTCCTGTACCTAGAAGGGCCTTCCCCTCTACCCCAATCTTTCAAAACTCACCCAGCTGTCCATGACCTAGTCCAATCCTCTATTCTGGCCGACTGAGCGAATACCTCAATTGCTGCTAGAATCACCCTCATCAATCGTACTGCCTTACTCTGTTTCCTCAGCAAGGCTAAATAATGCAGCAATAATCATTCCAACCACACACACGCCTCTTCCAGTAACTGCCTCACAAAGTTATCAAAATCAAGCAATGCCATACCGTAGGCTTTCCTTGTAGATACCGCTTATGACTGCTGCACCAACCCACTGATCAATCCTAGCCAGTCTGCCAAATCTCATCTGGTACCACCTTGGGGTCCTTTGCTGCTGATGGAACCAACTGCCGAAACCTGTAAAACTGGAAACGAGACAGGCTGTCAGCTGTCTCATTCTTTACCCCCAGTACATGCACTCCTGTAAAAGAAAAGTTAATTAACAAACTCTGCAACACTATCTTATGAAGGACTAACAACAATCGCTCTGATTTTGCCATCTTAACCTGTAACACTCTCACTACTGCAGTGTTGTCTGAATTAAACACTATTCTCCTACCCCTCAAATGATCCTTCCATACCACTGATACAGCCCAAATAGTTATAAGCTCCAGGAAGGCAACATCCTGTTTCCACTCATCAGTCCAGTGAGAAGGCCATGGTACTGATAACCATTGCCCCACAAACAATGCTCCCATACCCAGACCCCTGGCTGCATCCTTAAACAATTGTAAATCCCCCTGACCTACCCAATCTGTCTGCCAAAATGTGATCCCATTAAACCGATGTAAAAATCACAACCACAATGCTAAGTCCTCACATGCTAATTTACTTACCCTTACCTTATGGTGCTTACTCTTCCTTCCATTCAACATAAACGCCACCGACCTACAAAACATACATCCAGGATGAACTGTCCTGCAAGCAAAATTCATCAACCCCAACAACTCCATAACATCTCTCACCCGCACCTTGCTCTTGGACTACACCAACATGATTTTCTTCTGTAGATGCGCCACCTTTTCCCTCGGTAAATGAAATAAACCTTTGCCTGCGTCCAAATTCAAACCCAAGAAGTCTAACACCTTTGCTGGAACCTCCAACTTATGTTTAGCTAATGGCACCCCCAAATCCTCACACATTCCCAGAAACTCACGCATCGCCACCCGTGAACCCTCTCTACCCTCATCTACTAGAAAAAGTCATCTAGACAGTGTACTACTCTCTACCCTTCCACCCTCTGTTGCCATATCCAATGTAATGCTGTGCTAAACTTTTCAAAGGCAGAACAGGCCACTGCACATCCCATTGGCATAGCTTTGTCAAAATAGGAACTATCCCCCATTACCATGCCCAGTAAAGGCCAATCCTCTTCACGCACCTGCAGCAGATGAAAAGCCGACTCAATATTTACCTTAACCATCCAAGGATCCTCAAAACTTCTAATGATGCGAACCGTATCATCTAGAGAAGCATACGCCACTCTAACTTCCTCCCCTGGATGAAATTATTCACAGAATTCCCTTCAGGTTAAGATAAATGATATATTAAATGAAACTCGCCCGGCCTCTTCTTGGGCACCAAACCCAAAGGTAACACTTTAAATTGGGCAAATGGTGGACGATCAAATGTGCCCAACAATCTTACCTGCCTGACATTCCTTGTCAGTCAGCTCTCTCAGGACATCCTCCCTCCCCTGTACTGACTTCAAATTCTTCCCCACCTTACCATCACCCACCAAACTAGACTTAATTGAAAAGCCCCTTGAAAAACCCTCAACTAATTCCCCAGCCACTGCTGGCAGCAGAGATTGCACCAGCCACTCCTTCAAAACCTGTACCTTAATAAGTGAATGGGTTGCCTGGGCACCCTCTAATTCCTTGAAAGGACCCTCCCCTTTGACCACAAAAATTGAATCTACCATGTGCCCCTTGTAGTCCCATGGGAGGGCCACTACATCCTCTCTGACCTGAAAAATAAGACACCTGGCCCCCAAACTAACTTTTGCCTCTACCACATTGCTTCGCTGAATGTGTACCCATACAGTTAGAACAAGCATGGGAAAACCTGCAACCTGCCCATAAACATCTCCCCACATTAAATGCCCAACAAACCCTGTGCCTCCTTCTGCTGGCCTACTCACTCTGTTACCCATCCCAAAGATGTCCATCATGGTCGACAACCAAATATCAGGATGTCTAACTTCCCAATGCATGGATTTGTCAACCGCTTCCATTTATGGAACTTTTGATCATACCAATGCCAAGCATTACCTATTCATAACCTTTGTGCCTCCCGTATAGTCAAACAATATGCTAGGAACGGAAGGGCCAAAGAATTGTCCCTCTCCATCCACATTGCCATATAATATATAAAGCCCAGGACCCAATTTTCCCATGTCCTTTGCAGAAACTTACCTACATGCCTGTGAATAAATTCTCACAAAAGATCCTTCCCATTTGCTGTCTCAGCCTCCATCAAATGCTTTACCCCATCTGCATCAATCAACTCAAAAATATCTACAAACTCCCCTTTCCAAATCGTCTCCTTCACTACTAACGATATATGAGGAGTTAAAAGAATCGATGCACCTGTCATCAACTAGTCCCCCAGCTGACTCCCAAAGTCTGACCCTACCTCATCTAAACAAGGGTCCCTGTCCTCTTCCAAAATTGAAAGGGTACTATCGGAACTGAAATCATGACCTTGTAATGCCTGTAAACCTGCACCAACAGCCATCCCTACATCTACACCCTGCGAGACTCTGAACCCTCTATTACCTCTACCTTGCATACCCCCATCTGTCCCCAAAAAATCACTCCCCTACTACTTCTCCTTCAACATCCATGCCCGCAGAGTCTAACAAATCATTACCTGATGAGGCTGAAATTGTTGCCACTGGTGCCTCGACCTCCGTTCCCCTCATCTGTCCGGATCTCTTGGCTTTAGCTGATCTTGCACTGGTTGCCATCTGCCGCCTCTTCCTCATCTTTGGACCTTGTGTGGAAGTTGTGGCATCCTTGTCCGCATCTCCCAAAACAACTCCTCTGCTTGTGCTACGATACTCGCCCATTTCTGCCTCATCAAACATGGGCTCTGCCATAGTCTCCAATTCACTATCTGAAAAACAAATAGACAATTGTAAGTGCAAAGGGGGAGCAAGGAAAAAAAATAATTAATACCCTCTGTAGTACTACCTTTAAGGGCTATAAACATTAAAGAGTGCCTAATGTACTAGATGGTTAATAGCAGTCTCTTACCTTAAATTTCTCTGGGATACTGCCCTAGCACTCCAGTCCAGCAACCACCCCAACCACATGAGTTGCATCAAAATAAAAGCCCTTGCAGGTCTTGAACCCAGGACCTTGTACCCTATAATTCCAGCAATCTACAACAAAGCCTTCGGAACTGACAACAGCTGCCCAACTAACCCCAGCCTTGAACTAGTTTGCTGCTCCAGGTTAAGCTATCCTGTGTGATTTTTTCCCCCCTCTCCACAGAGCTACTGTACATGAGAGCAATCCCTGCCAACCAATACTGCCTACAACACTGCTGTCATGCTGCCCACACCACGAACACCACCAGGGACAAAAACCGAATTGCAAACCCCACAACGACCACCACTGCTTAATGTCTGGCCCGAAAACCCTTCCTTACTCCCAGTAACACGGAAAATGTTTACTTATTATTATTATATTTATTTATTTATTTTAAATAAAAGATGACCACCGGTGGACTGCGCATGCACCACCACCGCTAACAGCCCACGTAAAGCCTGCAAAACCATGCCACCACCAATGAAAATAAACCTACACATGGAAAAAAACATCAGAGACAGTAAAGACATTAGAATGTGAACCCTACACATGGAAAAAACACTTTCTCACTCAGAAAACCACCGCCCAGCCTTCCCTCAGGCCCCTGACCACCGATGAGACACAACAAACCGTCAACCTCCCCTGCAAGCCCAAAAGAAATTAATTAGTTCAGTAATTAATTTTTATTTTTATTACAGCTGCTGGCACACACTGTGCATGCGTGGACAGCTGGTAACAGCTTGCTAAAAGCCCGCAAAACCACAACCACCGATGACAACCGGGAAAACAGCCCTGCACACAGAAAAGACCCCGCAAGACAATACAAGGACTCCAAACATGAACCCGACACAAGGAAAACACTTTATAAGACAACATCCACTGAAAAGCCAACCACCAATGAACACCACACATCAACCAGATGCCTCTGACACCCATGCCACCTCTTCCAACCCACGGACCACCACCGAATATCTGAACACAATAAAGTCAGCTACATCCTAAAACACCAATGCATTCCAAACCTTAAGGGGAGACAACAGAGCATATCTCATCACACTAAGCTACTGGGGAATTACTAGTCAAACCACACAACATCCTCGTTGATCTTCCCTTACCTACCGGCCCTTGGATCTCTTCATCCAACCTTAATGAATCCAACTTTAAAAAAAAAAAATTCTATACCTGCATCTTCCATCCCATTCCTTGTCATAAACCAATAACTGATCTTACCTTGTTGCCTGCGTAAACCACTCAAGGCCTCCCTTACTTTCCTCAGGTCATCTAGGACGTGATCCTTCTTCAACAAGCACACCAAATATGACTCCCAACAACTAAAACCCAGCCAATCGTCTATAGGATCCACCCCCCAAACCTACCTCACTTCCTCCATCAGTCTCCAGCCTGTTTAACCCTTTCTTGATCAGTCCCCTCAAACTCACTACCATGTAACCTATTTCCTTATATCCCAGCTCCCCCACCACCACCACTAAAGATGTCCTGTGACAACTTTTGTCTGTTCCAAACTTCATTTCCTACAGGCATTCTATAGAAAGTTCTATAGCATTTTCCTGTGGCACCTTCTCTTCAATTTCATTCTGTGTTTACCCATTGCTCTGTCATATGGGAACTCACTGGCTTATCACTCCTCAACATTGACTGTGTCCGAGTTGCCACAGTTTCCTGTTCCTTCTCTTGCTGTCTAGCTTCAAGTGAATGTTTATACTGGTTTCCTGTGGAAGGCTCCAAAATATCTTGATATGGCACCTGAGCAATTGCTTCCTGTTCCACTGGTTTCCCCTTAATTTGGATATCCATTGCTCTATTTTGTTGTGGTGCTTTCTGTATTAGATTTTCTACACTGAAGCCTTCACTTTGCAGGTGCTCCATAACCAAAATTTCTATTTCTTTAACTTCTCCTTACTAATATCATTTTCTATTTTTCCTCTTAGTCTTCTTATTTTTTGTATTGTAAAGTTTTCCGTACCCAGATTCCTTTGCCTGTATTTCTCTCCAAATATCTTTGGTGCTGCTCTTTTTGTATTGGTTAGTTTTGCTTTCTTCTTTGCATAAATATTGCACCATATTAAATCTCTTTTTCCTTCCCTTGTCCATATTTCTTCAGATGTCTCCTGCTCTTCCTGAGTCTCCTCATACTGGAGACTCACTCCATCTTGCTGTGATGTAGTCTGTTTTAGACCTTCTACATTAAATCCTTCACTTTGCAGGCACTCCATAACTTCAGCTTCTATTTCTTTAACTTCTGCTTTACTAATCTTCTTTTATACACTCCATCTTTGTGATATTCATTCTTTATTGTGAAATGTTCCATATCTGGATGCCTTTGCCTCTATTTCTCTTTGAATATCTTTGGGGCTGCCTTCTCTATATTAATCAATCTGTCCTTCTCTTTTGCATAAATATTGCACCACATCAAATCTCTTTCTTTCTCATGTTCATACTTTTTTATACTTTTCAAAAATGTCTAGGTTTTGTTTACATTCTTGTACTTCCTCAGATGCTTCTTTTTCTAAACAGATCAAAGTTTCTTGATCTACATACTGTTTTTTAAAAATCTGTTGGATTAATGAACGCAAATTTTCATTTGAAGCTTTTGACAGTTTTTCCTGTAAAAGTATTTTTCTTTCCTCTAATTTATCTCTTAATTTCTTTGTATATCCTGTGTCTGGAAATTCTGGGCTTTTTGCATAATAGTAACAATATATAATTTCTTTCTTATCCTCAATAGTCCACTCTATCGTCTTTATGGCTGTTCTTTGGCCTATCAGTTTTTGTGATTTTTGTGGACTACTACTTCCTTCTACAACAGGGGGGGGCATCATTCTTCATCTGTGTGGGCAACCAAGTTGTCGATTAAGTGACCGTGACATGTAACAGCTTGGCTGCATTCAGTACATGTATATTTTTTGCCCCATGGTTTAATTTCTCCAAGTCTTTTGGGGTTCTAATACCACTAAGTGAAAGGATGCCACTCGTAAATCAGGGTGTGATTAAAGTTTATGAAATTAGTATTGTTTTAGTCTTTGATGGTAGCCATAAGTGCTATTCTTAGCACCCACAATGTGCCCAGAATTGACTCCTCCTGCAAGTCATACAGAGCTACATGTACTGGTAGCATATCTAAAAATGACTGTAGATTCTTTTTTAATAGACCTGTTGCTCCTATTACTATTAGAACTGTTTATGTATTCATCTTCCACAGTGCTCTCATTTCTGCCTGCAAATCCTGATATTTTATAACTTTGTGTCTCTCTCTAAGTGAGACACTGTAATCACTAGGTGGATCAATTGCAATGGTTAATGCTACTTTTACCTTCTTTTCATGGACTACTACATTTTTCCTTTTTTTTAATTTTTCCAAGTCTTTTGGATTTGTGATACTATGAATGGAATGGACCCCATTCCAAAGTCAAAGTATGAATAAAATTTAATGAAATTAGTAGTGTTTCAATCTTTGATGTTAGCGAAAAGTGCTCCTTGCAGCACCCGCAATGTGTCCATTACTGACGACTCCTGCAATTCATATGCAGTTACATGTGTTGGTAGCATATCTAAGTATGATTGTAAATTGTTTTTTGTAAGACCTGTTGTTCCTACTACTATTGGAACTGTCTGGATATCCTTTTTCCACATTGTTCTAATTTCTGCCAGCAAATCCAGGTATTTTATGACTTTGTACCCCACTGTATGTAAGACACTGTAGTCACTAGGTGCAGCAATTTTAATGGTCAATGCTACTTTTATCTACTTTTCATGGACTACTATATCTGGTTTTCTCGCATCTATTTTTTTTTTTTTTTATCTGTTGGTAATGGGTGATTCCATGTGTTATAGGCTTCATCATTTTCTATAATGCTTTGTGGCTCATGTTTCCAATGTTTTTCAGCTACTTCAATTTTATAATGTTTGTACAATCCCCAATGCAACAGTCTTGCCATATTATTATTATGCCTTTCAGTATACAGTCCTTCTGCCATTAGTATATCACAACCAGCAAGTAGATGTGCGACTGTTTCTAATTCAGTTTTACAAAACCTGCATTTGTATGTTTCTCCCACATGGTTAATGGACATTGCAAACCAATATGTATGTATTCCACTATCTTGGGCCACCAATATTAACTTTTCATCTTTAGGTTTAAATTCACATCTCCTTAACCATTCTTGTGTTCAATCCTGATCAATATGAGGTTGTTCCAAGAGTTTTCTGTACTTGCAACTATATAAATTTTCCACATTTCTTGCCTTTCATCTGATCCTTCATCTTATATTCTTTTTTTTGTTTGTATTTTTAACACATGCAGTTGCTACCTGATTTTTTATCTACTTCTGGTTTGATTTCCATTCCTGCTTGACACTGATATGCTTCTGCTAAACTAAGCAGAGAAGTCATCTCAGACTTATTATCCTCATGTTTTAAAACTTTCACTACATTTAGGACTTGTGAGGTCAGCAGATATGTACACAGATCTATACATGTAATCAATTTTGAAGAGACCCATACCTTCTTAAGAAAAGAAAATATATAGTCTTGATATACACTGATTTTTCTAAATAATTTAATGAGCATGAAACATCCTTCTTGTTTTCCTATCACTCTGATTCAGGACCATTTGAAGCCAGTCAGTTACTCCAAAAATGTAGGTTAGGACAGGAATAGGAAATTGGTTTATAGCTTGACCAAAAGAACAAGAAATGAGTTTCACTAGGACATTTTGGTTTCATTTGTATTTTGTAGTGCGGGACACTTTCTGGTTTTGTTTGTGGTTTATAGCTTGGTCTTTTCTTACTTAGTTTTATTTGCAGTTGTTCATGTTTTACTGTTGATCCTTCATCATTTCCCTAATATTTATACACCACTTCTGCTCAATTTGTTTTATATCACATTCCTGTTCCAGACAGATGTTTTCTTGATGCTGCAGCTTTCCTGCTTTAAAGGTTGCTTTTGCACATTTATGAAGACCAAAGACATTCTTATATCATCTGAAAAAGTTTGGCTGTTCAGTGACTCTGCAAAGCTCAAATCAGAGTGTATGGATGCTTTCCAAAAAAGAGTAGTGTGTTCTTAGTGGGAAGGTGAAACCGATATCTTTGAGACTAAGACAGAGACTAGAGATTGACCACTGGATGAATGCAGTCATAGTAGTATTACAAGCAAAAACCAACATTTTCATTTCACTGGTTAAGCTGCCTCCCCTTTTTCACCTATGATGATGCTGAGCTTTGCATAGCCACTGAGAGGATGAAGTAATTTAAATACTAGCAGTAAAAATAAGGTTGCTTTGCAGGGTAGCTGGGTTTGCTGTCCATGATGGAATAAGGAGCTTAGTAAACACCCATGGGACCTTTCTGTTTGAGGAGGCAGTTTGGGTAGTTGAGGTACCTTATGAACATGAAAACAGGTTGAGATGGAGATTTTTTTTCTAGGGCTTACAAAGTCTGATCCATCCTGATTGGCTTGATGCTATGACAAAGCTTACCAAGACAAGAACTGAAAAAAAAATAAATGAATGGTTAGTATCTTACCCACAGCAATGAAATGGGGGGTCAATACCCAGGGCACAAGCAATTAGGGGTTATTTAGCGCTTGGAATGGATACGCTAAAATAGTTATATAATCAGACTGCAGCTGATTTTGACTACTTGAACAATTTGCCTTTAGTGTGCGTGTGTTTGTGTGTGTGTGTGTGTGTGTGTGTGTGTGTGTGTGTGTGTGTGTGTGTGTGTGTGGTCCTTGTCTTTTTCATATTCATATTTACTTGAGGGGGTTAGCCACTTGATTAATTCTGGCTGATTGCCAATTCATCCTGTAATCTGTAAAAATTAAAGGAACTGTATAATACTGGAATGAAGCTGGAATATCTGGAATGAAAGTCTCTATGTTTTAATTACCCAAATCTGTGCTGAACAAGTGCCAGTGTCTCCTTTGTGCTAAATTTTCTTGTACCTTTCAGAATAAAAGTCTACGCACAAGATCTGATGAAAGTGGTTTATTATGTAGTAGTTGCAAACAGTAGAGGTATATGTCAACAATATCTGAATCAAATCTTATTGTTCTTTAATAACACTGCTGATAAACTGAAATAGAATTATAATATCCATAACTTCTGCACTCATTATTCTGGCCATAGCTTCTGTACACTGACTTGTTCCTTTCCTCCTGAATGGCAGAATTAATACTAACTGGCATTCTTTTTCTGACTTCTGTGGTCTGCACTGCACTGACTTTCTGTGGATCAATCTGAATTAACTTACTGGCTTTCTATATCTGCACTATCTCTCATAATACTAAAACCCTGTAAATTTCCTACAAGTTATTTTTAACTTTGGTTCCTAAGCCTCTTACAATCTAAACTAGATCTGTTTGCTCTCAATGTACTGCACATTCTGTTAACACATTTTATTCTTATCAGCATTCTTGACTGAAGGTTATTTAGTTTGTATCCTTCATGGAAATATTCCTTTCTAATGAAACTGCAATCACTGAAATTGCATGTAAAATATAAAATGAAGGTATAGGCCTGTTTTAATATGGCTACATTTGTAGACTTTTGCAAAAAGAATACTTCATTTATGTCCAACAAACTACATTTAAGTGAAATCTAATCTTACACCATCCATAGATCTAAGTTCCACTTGAATAAGGGTAAGGATGAACTTTGTTTTATGTGGATGGGTAGTATGTTCCACAGCTGAGGTATCCTCTGCAAGATATACCTGTCCCTCCAAACTGTTCTGTTGATGTTGCAGAAGAGATTTAAGTCCCTAGATCAAGTATTTCTGATGCAGTTTGACTTGTTGATATGCAGTAAATCATTCAGTAATGGTTCAGAGGATGCCTTGGATAATCATCTGACAAACACCAAGGACGCTACTGGGAACTTCACAACTACTTCAATACTGAAAACAAATTGAAAACAAAGTTAAGCATTTTTGCCCCTTCAATATTATGGGACTTCATCAGAATTAATATAACCTACACATCACTGCCTTATAAACACAAGAATCATAATGTGATACGATTTTTTAAAGAACTTCTAAATACTTCAGAAACATTCAACATTCATGCTAATAATCTGTGCGCTGGTTTTCAAACTGAAAAAGTAACTCATATGATTTGAGAACTTCATTCCAAGCCCCCCCCCCAAGTAAAACTGTGTCAAGTCAATAAAAGTTTCATATTTTTTGCCTTTATACATTATCTCTTCTAAAAATAGGTCTCAGTGTTACGCTGAAGCACTTACTAATAGTTTGCAGAACTAATCAGCTGATATTTTATTACTTTAAGCAATTTTACTGCATGTGAAGATTAAGCTAGATCTGATAAAATGTGGTGGTTCTTGCACACACTGCTGGTAATAACTGCACGTTCAATGGCGCATTGTTCAGGGGATATTTTTCCACATGCTGCAGGTAATATTATACATTGAGTGCAATTGTTCAAATAGTTAAATTTCCAATTCTTCCCTTTATAGCAATGGCTGTGTATACACGCAGCATCTGGAGGTAATTTGTACTCATACCAACATAGAGCACTTTTAATAATTATTGGATTAAATGTTGCTGTTATCACATAATGAAGCTACTTGCCCAAAGCAGGTCTAGAACACAACTGTCAACTGATTGCCTTACTCTCAGTTTTGTAAATAACTGCACATTTTAAATTTTAAGACCACAAACTGCCAGCAAATAGCACATATTCATTGGTTTGCTAAATGAGTGACATTTTATTAATTATTCATATAATTAGCTCTCATTAACTTAACATTCCTATAGTCTGGAAGTACGTATTTCATTTTACAGGTATTGCATCATTTGCACATTCTTACAGCATTATTTTATTCAGTAAAACATATTCCCTAAAGACTGAGATAAATATTAGATACTTCTCTCCTGTTCTATATTATCTAAATCACATTATTCTGATTATTGTAATCTAAACAGGAAATAATTAGTGTTAGCTTTTTAACAGATGCATTTAAAATACAGAGAAGCAAATTTTCATTCAACTGATCTACTTTCAAGGCTTCTGGCTTCATGTTCCACTAAGTGTAATGTCAGAAAGCAATTTAGTGTACCTATAATGTTTACTAAGATTGTTTGCTTTTAAGATGCATTGCTGGTCATTTCAACCTCATGGCCTTTTCAAAGCACTCAAGCTCAAGAAATTAGATCATTAATGTCATTTCCGTGATACATTATAGGAAGCTCCTTTAGAATGGAAAACATGAATATAGAGTAACTAATTAAAACAGAGCAGTTGAACCACTGTCATGCCACAGTGTACATTTTGTTGAGAATTAAAATAATTAAACATTAAGAATGCGTTTCTGAAAACTTCAGGTGCTTGTAAACATATTAAGGCTGATATTTACTGTATTATACACCAGAAATGTACATAAACATGGTGGTATAGGTGGTATACAAGTAAGATACATTGATGTTTGTGTATAGAAATATAGACAGAGTTTGTCCTGTTCTACTGACACGCTCTCTCATTTTTTTTGAGTATGTGTATTTACAACAATAACAAGGTTTACTGCATTCAGTTCTAGACCATTCTTTCTGCTTTGTTATTATCCACTAGTTCCTTCAAATTAAATATTTACAACTTAACCAGAATACATAAACCAAAACATCTAAAAACATAAAAGTTGTTAATTGGTCAAAACAGTAATCTCAATAATCTTATCATTTTAGAACTCTGTCAGTGTTTGCTATAACACTGACATTGGCTGAGTATTTGCTTGGATAAAATATTCCCTCTACATAACTCAGTTCTGAAAGAAAACCTGCACCAACTGCTCATGGCTGCTACAGAATTATTTGCAGGCATCTGCGAATACAAAGTCACTAGTCAAAGTGATTTATTTACTGATGACTATCAATGACTAATCACTTTGCAGCTGTATACTTCTATTCGTATACACTTGAATTTTTAGTTGCTTCACTCTGGCTACTCGGAATGTTAAAAGAAAGGAAACATTATATTTGCAGTTTTGCATCATTTTCCTGCATTCTCCAACAAGAAATGAGAGCTTATTCTACAGTTAGAGAACTTGTATTTTCCAATGCATTGTGGTACCATGTGTGTTCCCGACTTCTGGGGCTAAAGGTTATTCCTTCATCCTTCTGTTACCTGTTTATTCCAATTCAGGATAATAGAGAGCTGCAGCCTATCTCAGCACTCACTAGGTAAAAGTCAGGGGAAGCACATCTTACACTTGACAAACATTTAGGGATAATTTAAAATGAAAATTCACCTGGAGCACACCACGGAGATGTGTGAGGAATGAAAGCAAAATGAAAAAAAAAAAGTACATGAAGACTCCAGGAGGAACTGAAACTCCTCACAGAAGGTACCCCATCCCAGAAACAAAGTACAGTATCAAGTTCTGTGAGACAGCAATGGTAGCTACTACACAAATGTGGGGTGCCACACTCAGAAGTTGCTTTGCAAGTGTAAACAAGGTGCTGATGTATGCAATGCAGTAAAGATGTATGCATTGTACAACACACACACACACACATATGCAGAGGTCCATTTGTGAAGATGAGCTTATCTGCGTTACTTTTGGCTAAATGTAAATGCCTCTGCTGCTTATATTACCATATTTACATGTTTAGTTCATTTGTAACTTTACCTTCGTCATAAGCTTACAGTGACATGCATTGACTATAGCTACATAGTTGCACATGCATGCACAACCACACAATTAAACACACACGAGCCTCCACACATAAACATATAAGCCAATATAGTTAAGTATATACAAGTCCGATCAAGTAGTTAAGCATGGCCATATCAGATGTTGGGAGTTTGGTACTGGAAAGAATTATCGATGACTGTAGATCTCTGGAGTGATGCAGGAAGTAGTGAAAATGGAATATGAATCTAGTGAGGAAGGAAGATTATCTACCCATTGATAATCATTGAATTAAGCAGGAGTGTTTCTATCTTCCTTGGATGGATGCTCATGACAATGGGGTAATTTTTAAGTAGCTCAGTGGAATGTACAGCATTCTGAGCAGATTAGTACCTGATCTACTGCTATGATGCAGTAAGTCCTAGCACAGACGTGGACTGTCTGCCTGAGGATAGTAAAGTGCACAGAAGGACAGACACCATCAAAAATACAAAGCAAGAGATGGGGATGAAATTTTAAAACAGACACAGGAATGAATCAGGGTTTTATAAATATGCACACGAGTGATGGATGCAAATTTTGTGTGTGTGTGCATAAGTATGCTTGTGTTTTCTTTAAAAAATGAAGGAAACTACTCTGAAAATTAAATAAACAGCTAGTAAATATTCACCAGAATTCACTACAAGATTTACATTTGGGGAAAATAGTGTGGTAAACAGCACAACATGCTGTCTGAGATGAACAGCTTTCTGTTGTTATGAGATGCAGGAGGACTGGTACTTATTTATGAGATACACAATTCATATACATTGTGGTGGACCGGGGGTAGGAAGTCATTTCACATATGCCTTTAATGGCCATATTAGTATCTCATTAAGCCAGACTATAAGAACACCCCAGTACTGCCTCTCATTGGTTTATTGAAACATACCCTCATGGATATTTTGCATTACTTCTATTTTAGCAACCATGGTACAATGCCTAGGATTTTTAAGGAAATTACAAAGATATGGTGATATCTAATGTGAATATACTGTATGGGTCAACATTACTGCAGGCTGACATTACATTGTCCAACTCCCCCAAGTGCTTATTACTTATGGTTGTCCAGCCATATCCCATTCAGTAGATCAACTCAACGGAAAACTGAACTTCATATGGTCGAGACCATATGATTGATTTTCCAAAATGTTGAATGATGGAAAACACCACAAATCTATGGTTTTCCACGGATGCAAGCCTCCTGCACTCCCATGCGGGGGCTGTGTGCATCAAACCCTTGCATATTATATATACCAACAGTGAGATCACACTACAGTGGGGAAAAGAATAAAGTCCCTGTTCCTCACTGTACCGCGATCTCCACTCCAAAGCTTCAACATTTTGGAGTTTTTTTGTTGAGTCGATCTCTGAATGCTGCCCCCCAGAAATGCACCATCATGTAGCACAACCATAGACATTCTAGGTTAGCTGTTGCATCTTCCTGCATCCCTTATATGGATGCTACTGGTGCAGAATTCTGATGTTTATGAACTGCTGATAAATGATTATTCATCTTTTAAACATGATTTGCTTATGCACTGGGCATTAACGGGGCACATATACACAAACATATACTGCCAGTGTCAACTTGCCGATTTCTTGCATCACATGTGGCTTTCTGTGGCACCTTCTCAATTCACTAGCACTGTTCAGTCCATTGTCAACAAACCCCGCTATCTTTCTTCCTCCTACAAACATTTTGTACTTTCACGCACCCCATCAAAACAAGGGCGCTGAACATTTTGGAATTAATTATATCATTCGCTTTCTAAAATATGAGAACAAATGAGGTAAAAGCATTAATAATTGCATCTGACTTTAGTAAAGTGAAAAATAATGTTAGCAGACACTCTGGAGACAAGATGTTAGAGTAATGCTGGTAAAAAATATGTCAGAAAAGGTGTTCGAGAGAAGCACACACTTAAGAAAATGTAAATGCAGATTGTTAAAGCTACTCATTCTAGTTTGTTGTTTAAGCAGGCAGTCTGATATAGAACCATTTCAAAAGGACTGCAACATTTTACTAATGCATAAATCAGCGGTTACATCATTTGCCCGGGCTGGCTCAAAATGTATACATTTTTGTATTCTACTTTAAAGGAAGTATACATAATATTCCAAATATGCCTGTGATACATGCTTTAGGCAAACTACCATAGCTCTTGAATTTGAAACTAGTGTGTTTTGTCTATTAAAATCAGATGTAGTTGCAGTTCAGATGTTTACCAGTATTTAAAAAAAAATAAAATTCACTTGTTGCAACATATGATTCAAGTCCATCTATTAACATACTTGTCTGTCCATTTTTTTCTATACACTTATTATCCATTCCAGAGTAGACACCAGTAAACACTGGTTGCAAGGCAGAAACAAACCAGTCAGTCAATCTGAAGGTTTACATGCATGCACACACACACACTCTCGCACACAAAAACAGCAACCATTATCAGTCCAGATCTCAAGTACCTTTTGAATATGGGAGAAAACTCGAACCCCATGTAAAAGCACAGACAAATATAGGAAGGAACTCCACAAGTAAATCAGGTCAGCTTTGAGCAGGAAAATGAGATAAGTCACTGGATTGCTGGGAAAGTCCAATTGAGTGGGTACCCATTTTCAGCAGAGACCCAGGGAGAAAATCTCCAATATATTACAAAAATATTTTAAGAACAATAATTTTAGTCTTTAAAAAGAATACCAAAAAAGCATCAAAAGTTTAAATATATACCAAAATAGTCATAATTTGAAAACATTGGTTAAAATGTATACAACTTATATGACAATCATTTAATATTTAGAAAAATTATAGCCAGTTTAAAGAAAATAAAGATAAATTAGTATAATGCTAACAGGAACTGCAATATAAAGTGAGAGAAAAAATAGTGCTATGGCATATTTAAACAGAGAGTTAAGGAGAGAAATTTACTGAAGTAAGGAAGCGAGGAGGTGTAAGGTATGACTACCTAATTGTTCTTGTTTAGGGATATAGTTTATCCAAGGGTTGAGCAAGAACAGAAACACAGTTTGGCTAGGAAGTCTTTCAGAATGGTTTTAAATGACTAGAGGAAGGGTATTGCCCTCAAGGATACAGTAAGCAGTTCCAGAACTTAGCAACATGGTACGAGTACAGCCAATACTCCGCAGATTTGATAGGTTTGTGGACAGAGAGTTCTTAGTTACTGGATCATAATGACCAAGTGGGAACATAGTTGTGTATTATGGTATTTAGTGCTGGACATGTAGATGTCCCCATGTCCATCTACATGTCCAGCACTAAATACCATAATGCAAAACTGCGGTGGTGGTGCTGCGGTAGTGTTGTTGCCTCATAGCAAGACATCCTGTTCGATTCTCAGCTAGAGCGTCTTCTGTGTGGAGGCATATGTGAATGGGCCATACCTTCGTTGAAGGTTGTGCGTCAGGGCAGGTAACACGATACGTAAAAATCCACTACCAGTCATTAGCGGACCAGAGTTCCTCTGTGGCGACCCCTAATCGGGAAAAGCCGAAAGACACAAACAAACAAACAGACACAAACAGCGCTGGACAATGTAGATGGATAATTTTATAGGCAGTAACATACCTCTCAAACTCTTAGCACAAGAAATCTGGACAAAGCATAAAATAATGGGGGTGGGGAGACAAAGGCCCAAAAATATAGATAGATTTTTAAATATTGCTCTTACAAACTTAGAAAGTTAATTGAATAACAAGATTTGTATTACCATGCATTTTCTGAAGGATACGAAGCCTGAAACATAAATGTGTTTCATTACTCGGTGACTTCAATCTTCAGTGATTTGCTAGAAAACAGTAAATAATTTTATGAGGAGCAGACCAAAAATATGAGGCAAAAATGTGGACAATTCAAAGGTATAGGCATTAAGAAGCTGCATATGTTAGTTGATGGGGTAGTTCCAACAATTTAAAGTTTTCAGTGCTATACAGTAGTGGGTTTTATTTACTGCACATGTATTCACTTTATTATAGCATTGTTCCAGTTTTGCTTTTTGTGATGCCTGGAGATAGGAAGGATTGAAGTATCATAAAGTAGTGAAAGGAGGAGGGAAGTAATGGCAAGTGTAGTTTAAGTTGCATTGGTAAGAAAGTTTTTGGCCCTAGGAAGCATCTGTAGTTTTTTGATGTTTTTGTTAATGCAATGTTGTATATGCAAGTCCAATTTAAGATTATTATCCATTATCATCCATAATAATTTGGTATGAGAAGTGAAATCAATGTTGTATTATTAAGATAGATGATTTATTTTTTTTTTCATGAGTGAGGGATTTGTGGAAAAAAAGTAGTCAATTTTATAAGGGGGTGTTGAGCAGGAGTAATAAGTTACAAAACCATGTTTCAGTGGCTGTTAAAACTGCCTAAGTGATTTATTTATTTATTTATTTATTTTTGAGCTGTGCCAGGTTGCCTGCTGTGTTTGAATGTGGAGTCATCTTCTTAATTGTATAAGGGAGGCCTGTTGTGTGCATGTGTGGATGGTGCTGGTGAGAATGTTATAGAGGTGGGGACTAAGGATAGAGCCTTGTGCTACACCGGTGATGATATCACACTGTAATGCAAGTTTTGCCTTATAACTAAATACTTCTGACCTCTTGTACTTAAAAAAACTATACATTTAAAAGGTAAGTGCAGTTGAGAGACAAGTTTTATTTGTACTGGAACATAGTCAGGCCAAGAACCACCCCTCCCTCTTCCCCAGAATAGGAGAGCTGATCCTGTCGTTCAATTCCCAGAATAGGAGAGCTGATCCTGTCGTTCAATTCCCAGAATAGGAGAGCTGATCCTGTCGTTCAATTCTATCCTCCCCTGATCTTTCAGCACTTGAGCACTATTTAATTATCTAAGTCATAGTTCGGGTTTAGTTCTTCTACATCAGAAAATTATGGCTTACACTGTAAATTATGGCTTACACTGGATATTATTACTGCGGTAGCATTGTCGCCTCACAGTAAGACGTTGTCCTGTTCGATTCTGAGCTAGAGCATCTTCTGTGTGGAGACATGCGTGAATGGACATGCCTTCATTGAAGGTTGTGCGACAGGGCCGGTAACTCGGCATGTAAAAATCTACTGCCAATCATTTGCGGACCGAAGTTCCCCTGTGGCGACCCCTAACCGGGAAAAGCAGAAAGACTCAACAACACTGGATATTATTATTATTATTATTAGTAGTAGTATCTAATGCAGTATTTATTGATGCGTCCTTTAGCCTTGCACAATTGTTTATTACTTGTTTATTTGTCTTTGATGACTGGAAAAAATTCAGCTGGGTAAAACCCATTTTCAGTAAAGGTCTGGGGAGGAAAGATCCACAAACACCACTGAAAAAGGGACAAAGATTTGGAATCTCAAGCTGATGATGGTATCTCAGGGACATATGTATAGGAGCATGGAAATGTCATTGGCATTCCCCACAGTAATTCAGTGTCTATGACACCATCGGGGGGAGGTTACGGCGTGGTTAGGAAGTTGGAAAATGCCCCCTCTGATTATACCACAATGATAGGAACCTTTGACTGAAGGAACACCTGCCTGTTGAGACTGCAGTTCTGGCTGGTTGGATAACCCAGAATGACTCAGCAAGTAGAAGTGTCTTTGGTCATTGCTGTATTAGATGAACAAGTCGTCTTCTTCTGCCTCGATCTGGGAGAAGAAGCTGGGCATCTTCAAATGTGATAGGCCATGACCACCTGTGCAGCTGCTAGCAGATGAGGGGCATATGGAATGGCAGTAAAGCACTCTCATGGCTGCTTGGATGAAGCCTCCTGCCCTCAAGCTCTTACTCTCAGCATGGGTGAAATCTCCAGTTAGGGAAATTAATGTAGATGTCTGATGGGGAGGAGGGGTATAAAATGGGCAGTAAATATTAAACCGTATGTCTCAGCTAGCTTATAGCCCATCACATCAAACTGATGTTATTTCTGATACAGTAGAATAACATTTAAGCCTACAGTGTTCCTGTGCATTTCATCAAGCCAATGTACGTACATAAAAAAGAAGAGGCTGTGATGACTTCAAAATGCAAGAGTTGAACTGACATGGAATTGAGATATGTACAGCATGTATCCTTATGAGGTGAAGTATGCCTCAAATAATGATTTTACTGAATTAGTTTTGCATTAATAAAATTGTTGATCATTTCATTTGATTGACATTTATGGCAACAGCTATCATGCTCTGTTTGCCATAGAATGCTGATTCCATCATTATCATTGCAATAAGTAACCTCAGGTAAAAATTATTTACTTTGAAGGAAATTTAATTGGAAGATAGTTAACATATAAAATGCAAAAGCTTAGAAATGTGACTTATATATCAACTAATACAGCAGTAGCGTTGTTGCCTCACAGCAAGAGGTTCTCCCATTCGATTCTCGGCTGGAGTGCGGGAAGTGCCTTCTGTGTGGAGTCTGCATGTACTCCCTGCAGTTGGGTGGGCGTTCGAAAGACATGCATAAATGGGAGTGCATTTATTGAAGGTTGAATGTCGAGCTGGCACCTCGGCATTCGTGAAAATCTACTGCCAATCATTAACGGACCGGAGTTCCACTGTGGCAACCCCTAACTGAGAAAAGTCGAAAGACAACAACAACAGCTTGCCCTCTTTAACCTACTTGCTCAGTACAATGAATATTTTTAAATTATGGCTATAATCATGCTGTGTCATCATATGTAGAGTGATGTGCTACTTTATTGGAATAACTTCTAGCCATTTGTGGATAAATATCAAAAACCTGCAGGTAATGTTTTATCAGAGAGACAAAATTTTAACAGCAACATGAAAGTTTCTGTGTCTTGATCTGCTTTAGCTATTAATTACAGTCTGAAAATGAGCTGCAGTTATGAAAGAAAATCAGTAAATGGGAAAATGAAAATACTCGTTTCATTTCTGAGATGATAAAAAAGCTTCATCTTAATAAAACTGCTTAAAGAGGTGCCTCAAAAATGGGTCATGAATTCAGTGTTTACATATTCCTATATCTTCATAAAAACACCTAACAAATAAGACACGTAGCATCCATTACTGTCAGTGAAATCAATTTTATTATTTATGTTTTTGTTTAATGAGATATCCTGCTAAAAAAAGATGTGATTTATACTGGAGTCATGAGGATAATCCCTCAGCTTGGGAAGTTTCTACACCATGCTAAACTTCTCTGATTCAGCTTCTGTTTTCCCCTCAGCGATACATGGGCAGAGAGAGTGGTCTCATGAGTGGTCACATGTTAATATAGCAGCCCAGGGGAGTGGCTAATGCTAATTAAGCAGGAGCGCTCCCCCTAGAAATGTTTGCAGCTCTCAATTTCCTTGGCCAACAATTTAAAAGAATCACCTGAGTAAAATTTTAATCTGAGAGGAAATGTGACCAGTATAAAATCTAAGCAGTTATTCATTCACTCCTATGGAAGTATGAGAAGTTAAGGTAAGGTTAGCAAAGACATAGGGGTTGGTAGGGGTGTTAATGTTTGCATGTGTGGGTGGTAGAAGATTGTCTGCCACTGTGTGTATGTGCGTGTGTGTGTGTGCACCTGCTTGTGCATGCGTACATAGGTGTTCCTTTACTAATGCAGTGTTTGGCCGTTGGGAAGATATCTAGCACTATTACATTTAGCATTCAGAGAGAGGGTAATGCAGACTTTCTTGTTGCAGCCATACCTGTCTGTGAATGACATTTTCTCGTTGTCATTCTAATTATCCAGCCTGAGTTGGGCAATTAGCTGGAACAGTAAGGACTTATTTAATCCAAGCCATTATGCATATATCCAGCTGCATGGATGCCATATAGAAAAAAAAACCTTAAGACATGCAAAATTCAGTAAACAAAGTATACACAGTACATGTATGCATATATATCTATATATATATATATATATATATATCTATATATATATATATATATATATATATATATATATATATATATATATAAATGATTTACATTCATGTGATTGGCATTTCCTTTTGTCAAACATAAAAGGTAGAAAAAAAGTAGATTGAAAATCAGCTGATTGAACATAACAAGCTTTTTTTCCTGTGTGAGATTGCAATACAGTGAGGATAGGGATATTTGCCTTTTCATCACTGTAGTCTGACCTCAGAGATGGTTTATATCATTAGAAAGGGGTTAGGGGGTGCAGGGGGCTTGTCCCTCCACAAAATCCCTTGTTATACTTTTTTTTTTTTTTTTTTTTTTAATCAGTTGTGTTTGATCACTTGATAATCATTGTTTTAAAGTTTTGACATATGGACAGATATCCATACATATGTGCGACAAACTGAAATGCTGCCAGCCCAGCAAGCTAGAATTCTATAAATAATCATATGCCATTTGTGAATATCAACATGATCCATATGCTTGTTTTGCAAATGTAAGAGAACTATGTGTTATGTGTATATTAAACTAGTGGTACAGAAGTGTTTGTTGAACAGGGTTTGTACAGTACTGAGCTTCAAGGATGTGTGCACAGTGACAACTGCTAGAAAAGAACAGAAATGTATATAAACTAGATATGTGTGCAAATGTATGTTTTAATAGTAGAAACTGGAACATACAGAGTTAACTTGCAAAACTTCAAGAAAATAAGTTGAAATTAAATTGTTTTATGATTGTATTATAAATGTTAGTTTCAATGCAGCAAGGAGACAGGATGTGTAGAACTAGGGTGCCTTCTGCATTGTTTTGTAAATGTTTTATTGTTTTACAACTTCCAAGATCTGCAAAGATCTGAAAGATATGTATTTCTCACACAGAGCTGTTAAATTCTATTTAGCCTGGGAACTGAAGTCAGGTGACAAAGAATGATGTTCCCCAAGCTAACCCAGCAGTAAAATGTGATATTAATTTAAGAACTCTGTCAGAGACAGACTGGGCATTTTGTATTTGTCTTTAGATCTGACAACATCCACTCATCATCATCATCTACATCTTCCTTGCTTTGTAAGTAAGATTTAGGGCATAGTATCTCTCTTAGATATAGATAGGAATGTAGTACAGATTAGTTTAGATGTTTTCTATATTTATTTGAGACTGTCCTGCAATGTTGTTTTAAAATATTTCCTGTGATTTTGAACTCTAAAGTTATTGTGTTGAGGTACTGAGTATTGTCTTGGTCTTTTATTATTATTTATTAAATATATTTAAATATGTCTTTGTGGCTGATATTTGTGAAGCATATTTAAGCTCTTAGAGTACTTGCATATCTGTTTGGTGACATTGTACAGGCCACTCCTAATAGCCTTGCTTGGTCAGACTACCATTTGGATTAATAGTAACATTACACAGTAGGATTGGACACCCTTTGTAAGGGCCTTATAGTAACTGATAAGTAGGAGTTCTGGTGGCAGTGATAACTGCTTTATAGTTTGGGCATAAGGGGGCATAGCTAGTAAACCTGTGCCAGCCTTCCCCAGGTGTGTGTGTGTGTGTGTGTGTGTGTGTGTGTGTGTGTGTGTGTGTGTGTGTGTGTGTGTGTGTGTGTGTGTGTGTGAAATACTTGCTCAGGGACACAAAGCACTAGATGGACAGGGTGAGTCTTGGAGGAATTGGCTTGGAACCCTGGCTAAGGACTCAACTCTATAGTTGTGTCTTATTGGAGATCTGGAGAAAGAGGCAGAAATCATCCCCAGACTGACTGGTGGTCTCTGTGTGTTCTTATTGGAAATTGCACTTTACTGTGTGTGTACTTGTCATCTTCACAGTGTGTACATCCCCCATTGTTGCCAGTGGTGAGGATTGAGGCTCCTTTATTACTGGGACAGTGCAGGGGCATCATAGAATGTATATGTAAGTTCTACAATTGCTCAGACCCACCTCATTTCCACCCTTTTTTATGCCTCTGTCATATATACCAACCTATCCAAAAGCAACCTCACTAAACTCTCCATATGTTATAATAGCATAGCTAGATTTATCACAAATTCCCCCTTTAAAACTCACCACTGCCTTAACATCAAACAACTAGGGTAGCTAGAACTGCAAAACCATATACTCTTTCAACAATTGCTTATAACACAAAAGATTCTACACCTCCCTAACAACACTCCTATCCTGTCTAATCTTATTACTCCTTACAATAATCTACCTACATTACGCTCTGCTAACAAGCTCCTAGTTTTATCCAACAAAGCTAATAACAAAGCCAGCGATTCTCTTTTCGCTAACACCGTAGGTAAAGTCTGGAATCAACTTCCTGCTGAATTATCTACCATTAATTCTACTTTTCTTTTCAAGAAACATCTTAAAGAACATCTGAAAACACACTGGCTTTGTCAATGTAGTAACCCCCACTGATATCTTTTTTCTTCTATTCTATATTCTTAACTCTATCCCTACACCTGTATCCACTGCCTTCAACTCTACTCCTACTCTCCTATAATGAGAAGATACATTTATTATTTCCTTTATCTAATAATTTGCTCATTCCTTTCTAGTGTGATTTGTAAAAAAAAAATTGTTTATTTTATGTTTTCTGTATAGAAATGCTTAGTTTAAATTATTTAGTATTGGATAGTTTTATTCTGTAGAATTGCTTAGTTTACCTTTGTCAATTGCCTGTTTGGAGCTTTTCTCCCTGGGCCTCTACTGAAAATGGACATATATCCAGCTAGACTAGCCTGGTCAACAAATGTAAAATAAATGTAAAATAAAAATATGGAACCTTAACCTTACACCAAAATGACAACTTGTCAACCCTACAATAAGGAACACCTAATCATCAAATACTTAAACATTAGTCCATAAAGGATCAAAAAACCCACCTGCACCCCCCATACCCTACAAATTATACATACCATCTCTGAGCTCTCACTACGGGGGGGGGGGTATTTCTTAATCCCCACAATACTGAAATATTGTGCCAACAAAGATGGCATATTTCAGTCAACTGATATTTTATCAACTGAACCAGCTCTGCCCGACATTGACAAGTTTCTGTTTTGATGGAAAGGACTGTTCCAGTATATATAATACATATGTGTATGTGTGTGTATATGTATATGTGTATGAATATATATGTACAGAGAGACAGATGAATAAAGATGTCCTTCCATTTCACTGTTGCAGTATTCATTACACTGGGGAATTTCCTGCCAACAGAGGCCCAGCATTTGGCCTGTATACCAAAACCTTTAGGTTGCTTTAAGGTAAACCGTATCTCACATGTATGCTCCTTGTATAACATAGGACATAAAGGTGATGGCCAGACATACCATCCTCAGAACTTCTTTGTCATCAGTCCAAATGCCATCTCTTGATCATCTGTCTGAACTCCCATGATGTTGCTGGTTCACCAAGCCATTGCAGATAAGTGCCCCGTTGTTTTTTTTTTTTATACTTAGCTTTTTTTTTTGTTGCTTGCGGGGTTTCATGTCATCCAAGAAGGGTAAATACCAGTGTGGGAGACAGATTCCCCATAAAGACTGTCACAACCAGCGTCTGTTTTGCCTCGGTGCTTTGCATGACTATACATCCTGTTCCATTTGTCAGGCCTTTGTACCTAAAACCCTTCATAGTAGACGTTTTTCTTTGGTGTTCTATCTTGAAAACCAGCATCTTAAGCTTCTTGAAAAAGACATGATGGAGGGAACTTCCCACTCTGAGGGACAGCCATCAGTGAAGAAGGAGGCCAGGATGCTTAGACTGCTGTTCAACCTCCACTGGACATCTCTCCTGAGGTGAATGAATGCCCAGAGGTTTACCTGACTTTATTGTTGGATCTCTCTGCTATGACCAGGTTGGAGGCCAGAAGAGATCTGACTTTAAGCATGTCCAAGGAGGTTTTGCAGATGTCAGTTTCAGACGTTCAGCGGGAACAACAGCTGATTATGTTCAAGGGAGCTAGGGCTGTTCCTCAAATATTAGCCAGAGAAGAAGACACCTGCTACCATTATTGAATGCTGTTCTGGGCCAGAGCCTTCCAAAGTTTACAAGGCAAACATCCCATTTAAAAAAAGCAAAAGACTAAATATATTTCTCATGCTCTTAAGGATCCACGTAGTAAATGACAGGCCTTCACTCAGGGTTTTAGTGCTTTGATGGGATTGAAACCTCCTCAGGGAGTTTCTGTTACAGCCCCCCCACCCCACCCCTTGGTCCTCTACTCCGCTAAAAAGTCCCAAAGAACAGGATTCCTCTGAAGGGGAGCTGGACTCGGATGAGGAATCTCTTGCTTACTTTTCCCAGGTTCGTGCTCCTTTGGACAATGTATTAGAGGAAAAGGAATCTACTAGTCCTAATTCTTTCTTTGAAGAGACTTTTTGGGGGACATGATCTCCAGTATGATGGAGTTCTTTAAATGGGATTTTGCTCAGGTTTCTAAGGTACATAAAATATATTAAGAGTTGCTGCAGATGCCTTCTCCTAAACCTTCTGCTGTTCCTCCAGTTTTGGTTGCTTTGTTGGATGCATTTTCAGTGCTTCTAAGGCTCCAGACTCTCAAACCCCTGCTCCCAAAAAAACTGATAGATTCTATAGGATGCCTGAGGACTGTAAATTTTGTACAAGTGTCCTTTTGCTGACCCCTCAGTGGTGTCTGTAGCTTATGTTACTGCCCTCTGATAAAAATAGCAGGACCATAGAATGGCTAGGCAAACTCATATGTCCAAGTATTTGTTAGCTGTCCTATCCCAGGCATGTCAGGTTATTTATGATCTTCCAGACTGAGGGTAAAACATCTGCTCTTTCCCTGTTAGGAACTTTTTCCCAGGTTGCTTATCATTCCATCAAGTATAGTTATGATGCAGGAGATGTTTATTCTAGGTCTGCTGATTTTGGATCTGTGATGAAGGGGTATTCTTAGCTTTGGCTTCAACCTTTGCCTGATAACATTAAGGCTAAGTTGATGGATCCTCTCTTGATAATAAACACTTGTTTGGTGAAGCTGTTGCTGCTATGTTTAAGTCCCTTCAGGATAAGGGCAAGGCTTTACAGGGACTTAAACATGTGTTTGTTTCTCCCTTGCCTAAATTTCAGGGAAACTACCCCAATAAGCCACCCTTTGTTCACAGGCAATCTTGCCCTCCTCCTAAGGCTTAGGGCTACTCACACTTCAGGGCCTCAGAAGTCTCTTTTTCCAGATAAACCGAGTGCTGTCTGACTATCCTATTCTTCCCAGCCACTTCCCTCTCCCCCCCCTCCCTGTTTGGCTACAGATTACTCAGGATTCCTGGGTTTTGTCCATTGTTCACCAGGAGTATTTAATGGACAGGAACTCCCTCCCCCCTTTTATAGGTATTCTTCAGCCCTATCAGGAACAACCTGCCTTCTTTCCAGAGGTGTTTCAGGACATTTTGGTTGAGAGTAGTATTCAAGAGGTGCCTATGTTCCAAAAGGGGAGTGGATTTTACTTCAGGATGTTTCTGGTACCCAGAAAAGAGGGTACTTTGAGGCCAATTTTAGAATTCTCTCATCTAAACACTTTTCTGAAGGTGCCCTCCTTCTGAATGTTGTCCTTTCAACTTTGTTCCCTCTTTTTCTTCCTCAGGCTTGTATGGTGTCTCTGGAGCTCAAGGATGCTTATCTCCATATCCCGATCTACCCCCTTTTCAGGAAGTTTTTGTGTTTCTCTGTTGCTTCCTAGAATTTTTAGTTCTCTGCTTTGCCCTTTGGCCTTTATACTGCCTCAAGGGTATTCACCAAATGCCTTGCTTCTGCGTTTGCTTTTTGCAGGATTCAGCAGATCCAAGTATTTTCTTACTTGGATTACCTTCTCTTTTGGGAATCCTCTCCAGAGATCCTGTTGCAAAATCTTCATTTTACCATTTCTCTACTGCAAAGCCCAGAGTTCACAAAAAACTTCAAAAAGTATTTTCTGACTCCTTCTCAGGACTATGTTTTTCTGGGGTGCAGGATACAGACTGTGCCCATGTTGGCACCCCTGCCTCCTCCCAAAGCCTTGACACTCATTCCCTTCTTTTAAACTCTTATTCATCTGGCCTGTATAACAGCCAGGGAATTTCTGAGAGCTCTGGGGTTCATGGCATCCACCATTCCTATACTCCCTCTGGCTAAACTCCACATGAGAACGTTTCAGTGGTTCCTGAAGTCACTTTGGCTTCAACATGTGCATCCCTTAGATTTTGTAGTTCATCTTCTACCTTGTTTCAAAAAGGAACTTCACTGGTGGATCCAGCAGTTGTCTCTAAATCCAGGATTCCTTTTTTTACCCCCCTTTTTCCTCTCAGGAGCTGTTTACAGATGCTTCAGACATGTGGTGGGGAGCAGCTTTTGGCTACCTATAGGTGCAGGAATCATGGTCACCTCATCAACTGAAAGCACATCAGTGTCAAGCAGATGAGAGCTCTTCTGCTGGCGCTTCAGGTTTTTCATTCTCTTTTCTCCCTAAGACCTTTCAAGGTATTTAGAGACAATATCACAGTGATGTGGTACATCAACAAACAAGATGGGAGGACAAGATCTCATCTTCTTCGCCAGTTGGCAAACCTAGTGTGGGATCTTACTATCCAACCATCCCCACTTGTCTGCTCTTCAACTGATATTGTGGGTGATTTTTTGATTCCACATAGAAATCCTTTTTTTCTGAGGATGTCCTTAGGGTCCTGCAGGAGGCCAAGAAACCCAAACCTAGTAAATCCTACTTATCAAAATGGAAGAGGTTTTCTGTTTGGTGTCTTTCTCGTAACCTGGATCCACTTTCTGTGGATTTCCCTTTGGCTCTCTCTTATATATGTGAATTGCTCAATGCTGAGTCGGATTATTCTTTTGTTAAGGCCCAGTTATCAGCTATCTCTGCTTGCCTGCCTTTATCAACTCCATTAGCTTCTAGATTTGAAGCTCAACAATTCCTTAATTGTGTCCTTCATAGTAGAACTCCCAGGAAGCCTGTTCCTCCTCCTCCCTGGGATATTAATTTTGTTTTGGAAACTTTGACTAAGGTTTCTTTTGAGCCTGCAGCTTCAGCTTCCTTTCAACATTAATACAAAATATTTCTGATGAAGTCTTGTCGACAAAAGTATTGATTAAAGGACTTGTAGGCTAAAACTTGTGGCACATTTGTGGTGGCTCAGACTGTGGCTCTAGTGTTTTTGTTTTTTTAATAGTTATATTTGTGACTTTTTCTTTTTGTTTCCTTTCAGCATTGCTCTTGGAAGACTGTACTTCCATTATCCCTTACTTCTGCCAGATGGGTTGTTGAGCTTCAAACCCTTATGGCTTGTCGTCCTTTTTTGGTGTTTCATAAGGACAGGGTGTCCCTGCATTCTAACCCTTCTTTTATGCCCAAGGTGGTGAATGAGTTGTCCCTTAATCAGTCTATTAATTAGTCCACTTTTCTCCCTTCTTCACAATCTGCTAGTGAGAAGGTGCTGCACATGTTGGATGTGCATATTACAACTCAGATTTTATGTGGATAAGACTAAGACTGTTCATAAATCTGATCAGCTGTTTCCTTTCATCTTAGGTCCTTAGGACTGGCTGTGTCTAAGCAAACTATTTCTTCTTGGATTTCTAAAGCCATTTCTTTTTGTTATTTCTTTTATGGTAAGAGCCTGCCTTCCTCTGTTAGGGCTTATTCTACTAGAGCGGTGGCTTCTTCTGGTGCTTTTTTCAAGGGTTTGGATACTAACTCTAGTCTTGAGACAGCTACCTAGACTTCTGGGTATACATTTACCAAGCACTACAAGTTGGATGGAATTTCCAGAGCTAGCGTTGGTTTTGCTTGGGCCAATCCTCATGGCTTCCTAGAGAGCTCTGCTGGTCCTTCCTCCCCCCTCTCTATTGGCACTCTCTACTGTAATGAATACTACAATAGTGAAATGGAAGGACATAATACAGGTATGCAGAAACTTAACATAATGGTAGATGTCCTTCTCGTCACTGTTGCAGTATTCACTCCCTCTGTCCTCCCCCTGGTCCATTTCTCTTCTGGATGAGCTGATTCTCTTTCTTTTCCTTGGACTGCTGTTCCTATTGGAGCTCTCAGATCTGAGTGCGATATGTCTGGGTGTCACCATTATGCCCTGTGCTATGCTAGGAGCATACATGTGGCGTACAGCATACCTTAAAGCGGCATAAAGGCTTTGGTATACTGACCGGACATTGGGTTACCCTTGACAGGGGATCCCACAGTGTAATGAATGCTACAACAGTGAACAGAAGGATATCTACCATTATGTAAGATTTTATGCAAATATATATACATTATATATATATATATATATATATATATATATATATATATATATATATATATATATAAAATTTATGTATATATATTATATTTCAGCTGCATGTCTTCTGAATGAGCATGATGTTTTACTTTTTCTTTTTAAACCTTTACGGATACATTCAGGTCAATAAAGCCAAACCCACTAGCTGGAGATATGCATGTTTCTTTTTTTTTTTTCCTTTTGGCCTCTTCAGTACAGCATAAGCGGACTGTTTGGGTATAATTTGGATATTTTGCAGCACTCTGTTTATGGATATCAAGCTTGATTTTAAGTATATATATATATATATATATATATATATATATATAAAATGTGTGTGTGTGTGTGTGTGTGTGCGCATAGATATATGTGTGTGTGTGTATATATATATATATATATATATATATATATGTATATGTATGTGTGTGTATGTGCATAAATATAGCTGCAATGCAAATATTGAGCAGTAATTCTCTTGATGAAAGGTAAATTAACCAAATTTGGTCAACCACTGTCAAAAAATCTTCCTAACCACACTTCATAAGTAGCTGCCTTGCATCTTTTCATCCATTCAGTTCATTATTGAAGGGTGTTACTCCCCTTGCAGATAGCTCTACTGCTGAATTAATACAATCAGTTCTCCTTCTAATACAAGTAATACTCTCAGTCTAATGCTGTTCAACTCTAATCTGGTCAGAACACTGCAGAAAATATTAAAATATTACAATCCACTTTGACCCAGACAGCCTACCTCTACACCTCATAAAAGTTGCATAATATTTCATAACAGTATCTATTGTCACTATATTTTAAAATACTGCCAATGTCATATCTAGATGGCACTTCATCCTTCACCAGTTTTCACACAAAAGTTTAATTCTCTTCTGTTTCAGAAATATTACAAATAATCTATCCATATTCATTTTCTTGATCCCATTAATAACTGTGTTTCTGTGCAGCATGATTTGAAACAACATTGTACTGTGACCTGGTACTCCTCTACTTGTATTCTTTAATTACGCCCAAAGAAAAATAAATCAAGGTAATTCTGTTCATCCATCTTACTAGCTATGTCAAAGGCTTTCTACAGAATAGACCACAATATTCTCACTGAATGAACAGTCACCAGTGGAAAATCAACTCTTTCTAGTTATCAAATAAATAGAAGGCAGCTGGTTAAATAGAATCATGCAGTTTTGCCTCCTTAAAGGGTACCTCAACTAAAACCCCTCATTTGAACTACTTTTCAAAATATATTGTCTGCATGGAGCTCCAGTGTTTGGTTATGTACCTTGCTGTTGTCAGACACAGAAAGTAAAACAGCTTTAAAAGCTGTTAGATACTTCAGTCTACATTACATGTAAACAAATAGTACAGCAGCATGCATTATCTAACATATTTTAAAGCAGTTCATTCTTAAAGGGGGGACTTTGTTTCTGACTGCTGTATGTTTGATAATGCTGAAGAGTTTGACATTCAAAAGCTTTAAAAGCCAGTAAAGCACGTCATGCTCTTATTCTTTTTCTTCTTCTCTCTCTCTCTCTCTCTTTTTTCTTTTTTCTTTTTTACAGCTGGTAGAAAATGAAGCAGGAAAACCTCCATATACTACAAAGACTGATTGCATCATCCACAATATTAGGCTTTGACATAGATGCCAAGATTCTCTTATCAAGCTTCAGTCTCAAGGTGAATTTCTTGGCATCTTGAATGTTTACGAAGGTTATTGGCCAGATTCCAAAAGCCTTCCTCTCAGAGTAAGTGACTTACTCTGAGAGAGGCTTTTGGAATTTGACCCCAGTGTAAACCTGTTTACATATAGACCTTACACAGAATTAAATCCTTACATTAAACACAAGTCTTTCAGAACCAAGGCAGACTTACATTGGAATAAGTCACTTATACTGGACAAAGTCTTTTGGAACTGGGCACTATGATTGGAGACCCAATCATAATCCATTATATTGTATGCTCCCACTGTAGCAAGGCTAATCTATCACAACATGCTGATAACTGCTCCAAGTTTCCTGCTGCTTGTAGAACTCTAGAAGATTCAGTTTACAAATTAGTTTTTACCCTTCTTCAAAAGAAGACACCAACTCAAGTATCCATTAGTTTCACTAGAAGTAATCATTATATGTTAGATAACTAATTGCTTGATCCTATTTCCATGATGTTTCCTTTCTCATGCCATGTTTTTGTACTTAGAAAATGCAGTCATTGTGCAACTGTTGTGTTCACTTTAATATGCTGTTTTTACTTTCCTTACTGTTGTGCAAACATAGATTTAGTGTATTTAAGAAAGAAAGGTGTGAGGTGTACAGGAGGACCTTTTCCATGCAAAAAGTTACATGTTGTTCACTTTGATGGATTCCAAGCACACAGACTTTGTGCTATCTATCACCTTTAGCAGCATGCCATCTTGTCCTAACGATCTTTTTGTAGAGATGGATAAGACCTTTTCTGCCTGAGTAAGGTATGTTGTGCATGTATTATAAATTCTGAATTGTCTCTAGGTGTGATTGCATACATATGTAATACAGAAGAAAGACATGGCAACCTACTTCCATTTTCCTCTGTTGCCCTGTAAACTCTGCGGATATCAGTGACTGCCCATGAGGTCACACTAAGACTCCGCTATAATTCATTAGAGAGAGAGTACAGTCAAAATAGTGCAGCTTGCAGTAACAAACAGTTGACATGTAGTGATAAAAATGTTTGAGTGAACCCTGTTCAGAAACAAAACAGAAACAGATGAACCCTTTATGACTCTAGAAGCAAATCATAAATCATTTGGAAACAGCAATGTGAGAAGAAAAAGTGCTGTCATTTCTGTTTTAATACAAATGTAGCAGATTATTTCCTGACACAAAGTATACAATCGTTCATTTGAAAACTAACATTTCCTAGCCAAGAAACATGATATGGTTACATCTAGAGTGACAGTCATGGCAGCCTAAACAAAGTGATTAAGGTTGGAGAACTGACCTAGTTATATAATAAAGACATTCCCATCAGGCCACTCACAACCTGAGTGTTGGGGAATCCTAATGCCACTGAAAAACATTTATAAAAATAAAAAATTTGTAGAACTATTTTCTAGCATCATTGAGAGAAAGATTTTAGTAAAAACTACCTTTAATATACTGTCATCCAGCAACCACCTGCAATTTGATCTCCACCTTCAACAAGCCATAAAGGAGACGCATCTGTAGAGTGAAACACTACCTTTTCTGATTCTGCTAGACAAAACATAGCCACTTCTTTTCTCATCCCTACCCTGTTATATATCTCTCCTATTTTAACCATTATCATCTCCTCTCTATCGGCCTCTAGAATAATGCTGCAATAAAGTAACCAAATTTGCAACCAACAATACTGATCAATTTACTGCCTCTCTCTAAATAAACTAAACTGCCCTGAACTAAATAATTCTCTATTGTACTCACTCCACCATTCAAACTTGCACTACTAAGAGACCTCTGCATTTCACTGACAAGTCACTAGTCTCCATAACTAAAGCCAGTAGCAATGCAGGATGCTCCCTGTATTCACACTGCATTACTAATAGCTCGAATACCATCCCACTCCAGGTATGAACAGTCTGCAACCTGAAAGACTTTAAATACCAACTGAAGCAATACCACTGAATGTCTCTACACCTGCACCACCCTTGGTTAAACAGGTACTAATATAGCTATATGAATTCATGCCATAATTCTTCTGCTGTACAAAACTTAATGTACTATTAATACAATGATATCCTCGCTCCTCTGTCATCTCATATCCTTTGTCTTTCTGGTGCTTCCTCCTCCCTGCCTTCATTTCTTTGGGCTGCAGATTTGGAACAAGTCTTTATAGTAGCAAATATGTTTATGTAAAACCTGTCAATCTATGCATACTGAAGGTACTGTGCTGCATGTACACTCTTTATATTTAAAAAATATTCATATACAATCAGTTTAATTATTTTTAATAGAAACTGTAAATGATTTAACTGATGTCAAGAATGCCTGAATAATGGGACTGTTGCTCATAAATGAAATTGTGACTGATGTAGATGATGTCCAAGATGTCTCTATAATGGAGCCTTTCTCCCCATGGCTCTGCTGAAAAAGGACACTGCTCAGTTGGCCTTTCTCAGTAACAAATGTCAATAAATAAATAACAGGTAAAAAATAAAAAAGTTTAGGGCATTTACAATTCAGGACAACTCAGATGGTTCGTGTTTCAGACTATTTTTGCAACTGGGAATTCCATTTTTGCAAGTAAAGTATAATCTACCTAATAACATTCTTCTCTCTGTCTCTGAGTAATTAGAGGGTCTGATAGGATCCAAAAGAAATTAAGGTAAGCTTCATACAGAGATAGAAAAATCTAACAAGCCATAAAAAAACATAACTGCATGCCTGTTTTAAGTATTTCTAGGTAGTAATACTGCTGTCCTTATAAGATGCAAGTAAACTAGATTTTGTAAATGCAATTTTGTAGGCAAAATGTTATAAGTCATTCCAAAGTGCCATAAAATCCAAAAAGCTGGGATGGGGATCAGGGAGAGTAGTAATATCATGAATATATGCCTTGAAGAAGTGTGGCCTGTGGCATAAATTCAAGGAACCAATACTATGAGCAGTAAGGCATAGACATCTGTGAATCAAGGTTATAAATAGTCATGCATCTTTGCAAACCAGAAGCAAACTATAAAGCATACTATAATACAGTAAGAACAGCAGGCTGTTTGAAAGGCTAAAATTGCAAAAGTATAATAAAAATAAAAAGTTATATAAAAAGAAGCACTAGCTAGAAATTCATAGAGCTATGTGAATAAAAGGCAAGAGTTAATAACAAACCACTAAGTGAAACTAAAAAGACAACCTTATTCTTCTGCTCAGCCATTCTTTCATCCACAAATACTTCTGTCCATCTGTTCATTTTCTAATCTACTTGTTTAGGTCACAGTGGTACAAATGTGCAATGTAGAATAAACTTGCCTATCCTTGCAACATCATACATTAACAAGTAAACTTAAAAATATAGTCTCTTCAGCCTGCCCTTAGTCCTGCAGCCTCGCTCCCATATGCCATGTCAGGTACACATTCTGCAGCAGGGGCCTAGGCAATATCCTGATAACATGGCCAAGACCACCTTATGTGAATTTCCTCTGCCTAGAGAGCAGCAGCAGTAGTTCTGTCCTAAGATACTCCGTGCTGCTGCAGTTCTATCCTAAGATACTCCGTGCTGCTGCAGTTCTATCCTAAGATACTCCACGCTGCTGCATTTCTGTCCTAAGATACTCCGTACTGCTGCAGTTCTGTCCTAAGATACTCCATGCTGCTGCAGTTCTATCCTAAGATACTCCATGCTGCTGCAGTTCTATCCTAAGATGCTCAGTGCTGCTGCAGTTCTATCCTAAGATACTCCACACTGCTGCATTTCTGTCCTAAGATACTCCGTACTGCTACATTTCTGTCCTAAGATACTCCGTGCTGCTGCAGTTCGATCCTAAGATACTCCACGCTGCTGCATTTCTGTCCTAAGATACTCTGTGCTGCTGCATTTCTGTCCTAAGATACTCTGTGCTGCTGCAGTTTGATCCTAAGATGCTCCATGCTACTGCAGTTCTATCCTAAGATGCTCCATGCTACTGCAGTTCTATCCTAAGATACTCTGTGCTGCTGCATTTCTGTCATAAGATACTCCATGCTGCTGCATTTCTGTCCTAAGATACTCCACACTGCTGCATTTCTGTCCTAAGATACTCCATGCTGCTGCAGTTCTATCCTAAGATACTCCATGCTGCTGCAGTTCTGTCCTAAGATACTCCGTGCTGCTGCAGTTCTATCCTAAGATAATTCGTGCTGCAGCAGTTCTATCCTAAGATACTCTGTGCTGCTGCAGTTCTATCCTAAGATACTCCACACTGCTGCATTTCTGTCCTATGATATTCCGTGCTGCTGCATTTCTGTCCTAAGATACTCAGTGCTGCTGTAGTTCGATCCTAAGATACTCTGCGCTGCTGCATTTGTGTCCTAAGATACTCTGTGCTGCTGCATTTCTGTCCTACAATACTCTGTGCTGCTGCAGTTCGATCCTAAGATACTCCGTGCTGCTGCAGTTCTATACTAAGATATTCCGTGCTGCTGCATTTCTGTCCTAAGATACTCCGTGCTGCTGCATTTCTGTCCTAAGATACTCCGTGCTGCTGCAGTTCGATCCTAAGATACTCCGTGCTGCTGCAGTTCTATCCTAAGATACTCCACGCTGCTGCATTTCTGTCCTAAGATACTCTGTGCTGCTGCATTTCTGTCCTAAGAAACTCTGTGCTGCTGCAGTTCGATCCTAAGATACTCTGTGCTGCTGCAGTTATATCCTAAGATACTCCATGCTGCTGCACTCTTTACACTGTTATGGAGCATGAACTCTATCTCTTTGGAGGAGCCTCTCTTTCACTACTTGTATCTGCATTCTGTATATTTTTGCAAATTATCCAGAGCTCTTGACCTCAGGTGAGGATGAGGCATAGAGTGACCAGTAAACTATGACCTTTTGCAGCTGCTCTCCAACATATTTTAAAAGCAATCAAATCTTTGAATATGACAGCTACTCAAAGCCATGAGTGCAGCCAGTAGATTGCAGCAACATACTGTTTCCCATCTGGACTACATTGTGTTGGCATTTACTGTCAGCCCATATTCTTGCACCAGATGTCTACCCATGAAAGCTCATTTATGAAGGGTGTATGAATCTTAATTGGGTTGAAATTATGCCCAGTTTGCAATCAGCAGATTTGTTCAACCAGAGATCATTATTTTCAGTACTTGGGTCAGATCAGTAAAGGCCAAACAAGATGGATCCAAGCACTCCACCGATCACCTTGTCTCTGTCATAAGTGTCTGCTACATGGACAATGTGCATTCTATGCTATACATCGTACCACATATGTTTTAATGTTTAGGGCAGATAGCGTTCAGATATCTTCATGTGTTATGGTGTCAAATGCCTTGGCTAGGTCAAGATATGCAGTATGGACAGTGTCTGCATGAGTATTAGTTGACAAGATTTAACAGGCATGATCTGCCTTTAATAAAGCTATATTGTTATGGCTCAAGCCTAATTTGGTTTTTAATAATGATTATTTAGGTTAGTACTAATGCTTTTCATTGCTTTTTAGATCTGATTGGTAAGGCTGATAAACTTGTAGTTTCCAGGGTCAGTGGCATGTTCATCAATGTAAACTGACATCAATACAACAGCACAGCTATATTCAGGAATGTAGCTGTAACTAGCCTTAGGTTAAACAGTTTAATGAGGGCTTCTGTAAGTGCATTGTGCCATTGTTAATTGGGCAACCTGGTACGTTATCTGGAGCCATAAAGGAAGTATTGATAGTGTTAGAAAGTACCATTAAGACATATTCTTTTCTGAAGAAAATGAAGGGGAGGGGGTAACTTAGGGATGACTGGAACTGGAAATAGCAGTTTCAGGGAAGAAATTTGCAGCAAACTTGTTTGCCAGTATATTTGCTATGTCTTTGGGCTTGAGTGGGAGACTCCATTGAGGAAAAGTTCAGCACCATGTTGCAAATTATTTCTTAATTTTCTAACATAACTGAAAAATGAGTTGTAGTTGTCCTTTTCTTTAGATGCCAGCCTCAGTTTGTGGGATACTTTGCTGGTCTTTATAGTGGCCTTCATTTTCTTGGTAAGATTTTTTTTTATATTATTTTCATGTTGAAGGTTCTGGTCCTAATTCATGTTTTAGGAGTATTTTCCTTTTATTATATTTTTTTTTTATATCGACTGACCACCATAGTGGCTTGATTTTGAATTTCCCAGTGTATCTGATTATAGTGGAGACTGTTAGATCCACACATTTATCTAACTGGGAATATAAATCCTTAGTGTATTTGGCTACGGGTTCATGTTAAATGATTAAATGAATAAAGTATCAAATGTCAGTTCATTATGACAAAAGAATCGAACATTTTAATCATCAAAAGCCAATTCATCATATCACAATGCATTGAATCACAATAGTTGGCCAAAAGCTGAGTGTAAGTTGGAATGAATATAAATTTTACTGCCATCATGTTATACATACCAAAAGTAACATATAAGAGAGTAACACCACAGCTGTTGGCCAAATATTGCAATTCGATGCATTGAGATTTGACAAAATCAGCTTCTGATGATTAAAGTTTTCGATGCTTTCATCTCGATGAACTGATGTCCATGCTTCAGTCATTCAATTATTTAACATAGAAGCATTTGGCAACATACTCGGGGTCAATTGAGGGAGAGTTTTGGGCAAATTTCTATATTTCATCATATACTGAATACTGGTACTGGATTCACCTTTTTGAATTTTCTAAAGAGGTAGAAGTTGGTTTGCTGATGATCTGGAGTGTCTTGAGAGTTAATGTCATAAACTGGTGGCTTGACTTAACTAATGAAGGGGTGAACAGGGGAATGGAACAGAAAGAGGTTGTGTTTGTAAGAACTTGACTGAAAATATTTCTGTTCCTGGAGGATGTGAGGATGATTTTATACATGGAGGTTCTGTTAACCTAGTCCAAAAATGACTCTATATAACCTATTTTAGAGACTCTGATTCTCCAATCAATGGAGGAGTTGTTGAACTCATCAAGGGTTACAGTGCTATTGCTTGTAGGGATATTTCCATGTAATGCCAGGTCATGGAGGGAAGTTGATAACAGGCTATGGGTTAAATGTCTGACTTGGCTAATTTAGAGTTTTGAGAACTCACTATTGAGTCTCAGGGTATTAATTTAGAAAGGATATGGTCAATAACAAATACTTTTGACTCTACTCCCATTTCCAATTGGTCTGAAGGCATGGTAGACACAGACCCTAGGCACCAATGCAGTGCTTTCCTCACAATTAAACCACGGTTGCATAACTACATACACATGGATACCATCCAGATACAGAGGTACCATTAGGTCAGGCAGGTTATTGTTAAGATTACTTCCATTGATAATAGCCACCTTGATGTTATCATTATTCAGACTTAATGCAATTGACAAGTTATGATATTCATTAAACGAACTCTGCATAAAAGGAACAATTGAAGCAGTAAAGGCTTTAGGCAGTAGGAGAAACCTCTTTAATGAGAGATGGTGGCTATCCTTTGCAAAGCAAGATTAACCTTTGATTGTCTTGTTCCAGGTCAGTGAGTGTACAAGAGCACAGCTTAAATCTCAGCAGTCTCAATAAGAAGACAGCAAGGGATGCCACTCAGCGGAGTAAATAGTAAGCATGAAAACAAAACGAATACATCAAAAACAGATTTAAACTGGAGCCAGCAGTGTTCAGCTACCTAACAGTTGCTGTGATTAGTCACTAGAATAACCACTACTCTCTCCAAAATGGTATACACACCTAGCTAAACATGCGGTTTACAGATTAGTGTTAGCATTGTAAAGGAAAAGGTAAAATAAAAATGGAAAAATGTAGAGAATGTCTTAAATTGTGAATACTAGATAGGCAACTCTATGTGTAGCACCAAAGCATGGTTACCTGGCTATTGTTGCTTTTGTAGAGCATAACTGCTATGCCTTGCAAAATGATTGGTCAGTATTCTTTCCTTTATGTTCCAGTTCATGTACTGAGTTATCTTTCGATCTTTGCTCTGTAGGGACATCCATATTTGCATACTTTAACAAACCAATTAAATCCAACCATTTTCTTGTTGCAAACAATATGTGAGCCAGAATTATAATGTTTCCAAAATGTGGTATTATAATTTCTCTGAAAGTAAGATTGGGTTTCTTTTTGAACAATATGAATTGACTTACACTATTTTGAAATTAAAATACACATGGGAAATAATAGAGATCGTGAATAAAAGTTTATTACAGAGCTGTTTTATCTATATTGCATGACACCAATGCATATAAGAAAGTGACCAGGATTATTTGTTTGCCCTTTTTATAAAGCATAGATCAGGTTGTGAGATAAATTATTCAATAGTGCTGTATCAAAATCTTTGTACAAATATTTAGAAGTGTTGACACACAGTCTCCCAGCTTTCTTTTGTACTACAAAGAAATACACTGACTTTTTGAATCTGCCTATGAAACCATTCCTACTTTTTAGATTATAATTTTATATATTTGGCTAAGAAAACCAAGGGGGTAATATCTGATACTGCTGAAGTGTTAGCACAGCTTACTTCTGTGTAGTAAGTCAGTTATGATACTTCCATTCTTTTTGATGTGATTTGTTTTCTAGAGCAGCATACAATATACAGGAGGATTACAAGGTTTGGAAGAATTATTGTATACTTACTTCACCTAGCTAAAAAGTTTATTAGTCTTCTACTAACCCTATCCAAATTCATCATGTTTTATTATATTTGTGATGACCATGCCCTGGCCCAGCAATCAAGGAGCCTCAATCCTCACCACTAACACCAGGGAGGTTCTCTCCTAGAAGAGAGGAAAGGATAACTAATACACACAGTGAAGTACAATTTCCCTTAAGTGCACACAGAGATCACAGTCAGTCTGGGGCTGGATGCTCCTTTGCTCACCAGGTCCCCAATAAGACTCCCCACTGGCACAGCTAGAGGTTCCAGGTCTTAGCCTAGCTGGGCAAGCTAGAACCTTCAGTATCCTCTCTGTCCAACCAGTGCTTCGTGTCCCTGCCAAGTAGCTGACACAACACACACACACACACTTTGAGATAAGTATTTATACAACTTCACAGACACTCCTGGGAAAGGCTGATACAGATTCTCCAGCTGTGCCTCTTTACCCAGACCATATGGTAGTAATTACTGCCACCACCCAGCTAATAATATCAGCTACTTAAAGGCCCTTAAAAGGGAGTCCAATTATTACTGTGCAATATTATTATCCAGAGGTAGTATGACTAAAAGTCAAGACTTACTTTAGAGTGGCATATTACAATAACCTCTATAAATATGCAATGTACTCTAGAGCTTATCTCTACACAAACAAACCACAGGTCGAAGGTTCCAAAAATATTTAATAATAAATAATTAAAACACTAGACAAAACTACTACACCACAGAGATATCTAAGAGTTCAGAGATCACACAGAAACTTAAAATAATACAGTAGGACAGGTCTGACTTCAAAGAAGAATACCTAATTAATCTTTACTAGCTTTAACTATTCCTACAAGAAATCACAGTGCTAAAACTTACATGAGAGCATAAGGCAGACTGCTGATAAGTTGGATATCCAAGATCAAAATGCCCTCAGCCTCTTGTGAGAAATAGTATTTAAACATTACTAACAAACATGTCTCTAAGGCCCTCCCAAATTACATCATTTTTGACATTTAAGTTTTCCCAATATTCATATTGCATCATCTTAACACCTGGTCTGAGTTCTCAGGCCACAAACTGCATTGTTTAGCAATCTAACACCTGCTCAGAAACTTACAACGATACAAGGCATTTCACATATACACTCTAGCAGAAACTAGAGCAATAAAGCACCTTCCACATGTAAATTCTGGTCATAAACTTTAGCCTTAAAACAATGGGCATAAAACTTTCATCCAGACACACTGGAGCCAAATTCTAACATGAAAGGGTCACAACATGCTTCACTGGGCCATTAGAGTGCAATGCTGTCACATAATTTGCAGTTCCACATTTCACAGTATTCTTTTACATTCAAGAAAACATGCCTGTATTTTACATTTATTTACATATGCCAGAATTATATATCAAATTCTATTTGGTTAAGCTGGCAGCCTTTGCCCATCTCTCCCCAATCGTCACATCTCCCCCCCCCCCCAGGGAACTCAAGCAAGTTTTTCAAGTGCCCCTTGAGAAACATCGCTTGAGAATGTCAGGTCTATCTGGGTGTACCTTACCCCATTCCCTGTCTTGAGAGCCCATCTGCAGTGCTGCACTGACATATATGCTTGCAACCTCAGACTCCATCTAAGTAACTTGGCATTTTGCTAACTGGCTCTGTTTAACCATGTTAGAGAGTTGTGATCTGTCATCACAGTGAATTTTCTTCCATACCGATAAGGCTGAAGTTTTTGTAGTGCCCACACTATGGCTAGACATTCCTTTTCTACCACTGCATAGCCTTCCTCCCTGGGCTGGAGCCTACAACTGAGGTAAACCACTGGGTGCTCTTCTCCCTCTGACAAAATCTGGCTAAGTACAGCCCCCACCCCCATAGTTTGAAGCATCCACCTGCACAACAAATTATTTGCTATAGTCTGGACTGGCTAACACAGGGGGCCCTCCCAAAGCTTCCTTAAGCTTCTGAAATGCCTGCTCACATGCTGGGGTCCACACTACCCTATATGGCCTGCTCTTCCTTGTCAGGTCTGTGAGGGCAGCAGCTATGGTACTATAATTGGGAATGAACTTTCTGTAGTACCCTGCTTGTTGGTAAAAGGTGCAGGCCATGCCTGAATAGCTTCCACTTTGGTAGGTTCTGGCCTTATCTTATCACTTCCCACTCTATGTCCTAGGTAGGAGACCTCTGCCATACCCACCTGACATTTGCTCAGCTTAATGGTCAACCCTGCCCTCTGTAGTCTGCCCAGCACCTCCCTGACATTCTGAAGGTGATCTTGCCAGAAATGGCTGTGGATAGAAATATCATTCATGTAAGCAAGGGCAACCCCCCCCCCGTTCCTGCTAAGATATGATCTACCAGCCTCTGGAAAGTTGCTGAGGCATTCTTCATCCCAAAGGGCATCTTTGTGAACTCATACAAGCCATAATGAGTCACAAAGGCTGACTTCTCTCTAGCAGTGGGAGTCAAGGGCACCTGCCAATAATCCTTGGTAAGATCAATGGTTGTAAGATACTTAGCCCCACCCAGCTGCTCTAGGGCCTCACCACACACACACTTTGAGATAAGTATTTATACAACTTCACAGACACTCCTGGGAAAGACTGACACAGATTCTCCAGCTGTGCCCCTTTACCCAGACCATACAGTAGTAATTACTGCCACCACCCAACTAATAATATCAGCTACTAAAAGGCCCTTAAAAGGGAGTCCAGTTATTACTGTGCAATATTATTATCCAATGGTAGTATGACTAACAGTCAAGGCTTACTTTAGAGTGCCCTATTACAATAACCTCTATAAATATGCAATGTACTCTAGAGCTTATCTCTACACAAACTATCCACAGGTCGAAGGTTTCAAAAATATTTAATAATAAATAATTAAAACACTAGACAAAACTACTACACCACAGAGATCACACAGAAACTTAAAATAATACAGTAGGACAGGTCTGATTTCAAAGAAAAATACCCAATTAATCTTTACTAGCTTTAACTATTCCTACAAGAAATCACAGTGCTAAAACTTTCATGTGAGCATAAGGCAGAGTGCTGATAAGTTGGATATCCAAGATAAAAATACACTCCGTCTCTTGTGAGAAATAGTATTTAAACATTACTAACAAACATGTCTCTAAGGCCCTCCCGAACTACATCATTTTTGACACTTAGGTTTTCCCAGTATTCATACTGCATCATCTTAACACCTGGTCTGAGTTTTCAGGCCACAAACTGCATTGTTTAGCAATCTAACACCTGCTCAGAAACTTACAACAATAGAAAGCATTTTACATATACACTCTAGCAGAAACTAGAGCAATAAAGAACCTTCCATATGTAAATTCTGGTCATAACTTTTAGCCTTAAAACAATGGGCATGAAACTTTCATCCAGACGCACTGGAGCCGAGTTCTAACATGAAAGGGTCACAACATGCTTCACTGGGCCAGTAGACTGCAATGTTGTCACATATTTTACAGTTTCACATTTCACAGTATTCTTTTACATTCAAGAAAACATGCCTGTATTTTACATTTATTTACAAATGCCAGAATTATATATCAAATTCTATTTGACTAGGCTGGCAGCCTTCGCCCATCTCTCCCCAATCATCGCAATATTCTTATTTAAAATGAATATGTTTTTAACAGAACATGCATTGTGAAACCACTGATATGTTTTGGTTGTTCATATTTTGCTTAAAAAAAGGACAGAAAAGGTTCAAATCTGAACCATCCGCTTCTGCACCTCTTTATTTGAAATGTATAGATGATGATCAGCCTGTTGTGTATTGATGAAGGTCCTAGAAGAAAGTAATCTGCCATTAAAAATACTCAAAATTCTAGTGATAGAACACATTTTTTGGACATCTGTTTGTGGATGTTTATGGCTATTAGGCATCTACCAAGTTTATTTAAGAGGAAGCCAGTGAATAAAGAGAATGCTTTACATTTAACAACTAATAATTATTTAAAAGTTCATAAAAGCATTCCAGTGAGTTAAGTCAAGAGGAAAGAGATGCATCTGATTAGAGAGAGAGAGAGAAAAAAAAGCATTAACTGACGGAAATAGCAGCAGGTACAATGTTCTTATCCCATATAGTTCATCAACAAAAAAGTTGTCATTTGAGCAAATAAATGACCAGGATAAAGTGTTTCCATTGCTAGGCAACAATCAAAGTAGAGTTAGATACAGACGATGGCTGCTGAAGAAAAAACAATGACTCGACATGATTCATCTGTCCATTTAATCCCTGCAGTAGGAGTCTAGAAATGATTTAAGAAACAATTGTGATATATTAATATCAAACAAAGCAGTAGCACATCATCTTCTGACTGCCCTCCTTTTCCTTACTAACATTAAAAGAATTTGAAGCAGTTCCTAGAACAAGGTTATCAATCCTTGGGGATGGATTTTAACCATGTAATATCTGCAGCTCCTGTTTCTGTGTTAATCAGACAAATTCTTTAGTTTATCCTGACTCTGGCCACACACATTTTCTTTTTGATAAAATTTACTTCTGTAGCTTAGGGGTAGTTTATGTAGCAGCATGCAAGTGCAGATGTTTCTATACAAGACTTTCAAAAGGTAATGCAAACATGAGCACCAGAACACTTGTGTGGCATTAAAACAGGAATGGGTAACGGATGTTTTACAGAAGCATAGTAACGACAATGAACTTGAATATTCATTTAAATTTCATGTGTTGCAGTCCTTGGGAACATCAGGATGATTGCACTAATGATCTAACGTTAAGTGAAAGCAAATGTCGGGTACTATTGAGCAGTGCTAAGGAATCTGGGTCTTCATGAATGTCTTTCTTTAAAACTGTACAGAAATAAAGGCTAAAACATTTTCTTAAGGTGACAGTTTAATACTAGGATTTAAACATGTTAATTTCTATTATAATATTGTTTTGTAATTGTCTTACCACTGCCGTTTATCAAATAGAAAATTTTGACCGATTTTATTCAGTGTATAAATGTGTAGCGAATGTGTTTTGCATTGTATGAATTGCTTCATTAAGCACAAGTGATAAAGATGGAGAGCTTGCTTTCAGTTTTTCATTCTTTCACTACATATCGATTTTTTGTCGTGAAGTTTGGTATTTTTTTGTCTTTTTCTTACTCTGGCTCCAGCAAGCCTTTGCATTCTTTTAGATAAAAAGCTTCCCAAGCTCAAGCATCTGTCGGGCTCATGTCATAAAATTACTCATTTGTTAAAATCAAAGAAAAATAATGCATGGCTTAAGACGTCCTGCTTCCAGCCATCGAATACCAGTCTCCACATATTGCTGCAGGTCATCGGTTCATTTCATAAGTGCAGCAGTTTGCAGTTGGTACAGAAAATGAGTGCATGCCTTGCAAACATTTCTGTGGTGTACAAGGCAAATACACTCAAGGGAACAGTGTCCCTGGGATTCAGAAACTTTGAGGCTGTTATCCCAGCCACCTCTCCTCTCTTTACTGTATGGGAGCTACAATCCCTGATGCTGTGAATCAGGAATAGTGTATACTGTGAGCAGCTCATAAAACATTCTGGCAATAGCCAGAGCAGGGACCTGCAGAAACAACTATAGGACTACTGTGTGACCACAGAGAATTGCAAGCAGCAGTACTGCTCATCCATTAAGCATGGGCTTCTGGGCTGTTCCATGTGATTGTCCCAGAGGTACTCAACAAGAAAGAGAGAGAATCCTTGTGGCAGCTCCATATGGTCATGAGGCTTGTGTGCGGATCTCATATTCAACACAATGATATATAGATTCAGAGAATGTAACTTGTGGAAGGTAGTAAGGGAAGTAAGATGGGGGTAGAGCAGGCAGTACTGTCAACCAAACACATAAACATAAAATAGACAAGACTGAGAAGGAAGGTGGTGATGCAATCAGGGATGTAGAAGAGAATGGATATGAGGGCATTAGACACAGACATAAACGTCAACTCACTGTATACATGTAAAAAAAATCACATAATGGGTAGAGAGAAATATCAGCAGAGTCTGACCATGTTGCCTGTCCTATAACGCAAATGTCAGGAAACAAGCACCCTACTGTAAAAATATCTGCCCATATACAGCCATGTCAGATGTGAACAATACCCCTCCCCCACTGCCCACTTGTATTGTGAACTGCACTTCATTTACAGGATGAGCAGCAGAAGCCCTCCAACAAAAGGCACCAAGGAAACACACAATAGTTAGTTGCTATGCACCTGGTTCAATGAAAGAATAAAAGAGACAAAAAGCATATGATCCTGAGGGAACTTTTGTCCATAGCCTCTACAATTGTAATGTGCAAAGCACTTCATTTACAGGTTGAGCTACAGAAGTTGTGAGATTAAAGGTGTCGGCGAAACGCACAGCAGCTGGTTGTTACACACCTGCAGAATGAAATATGAATAAGAGATTCAACAAGGACTCCTCAGGATACCACCTCTGTGGTCAAATTTATCATCCATAGGCACAGTTTCACAGTAATATACTGCAAGGGGATAGCTCCTTAAATCCTGACAGCTTTACCTTGTGTTATATGTGCCAGACAATGGCACTCAGCTCTGTTATATGTGCCAGACAATGGCAGTCAGCTCTGTTATATGTGCCATGCAATGGCAGTCAGCTCTGTTATATGTGCCAGACAATGACACTCAGCTCTGTTATATGTGCCAGACAATGGCAGTCAGCTCTGTTATATGTGCCATGCAATGGCAGTCAGCTCTGTTATATGTGCCAGACAATGGCAGTCAGCTCTGTTATATGTGCCAGACAATGGCAGTCAGCTCTGTTATATGTGCCAGACAATGGCACTCAGTTCTGTTATATGTGCCATGCAATGGCACTCAGTTCTGTTATATGTGCCATGCAATGGCACTCAGTTCTGTTATATGTGCCATGCAATGGCACTCAGCTCTGTTATATGTGCCAGACAATGGCACTCAGCTCTGTTATATGTGCCAGACAATGGCACTCAGTTCTGTTATATGTGCCAGACAATGGCACTCAGTTCTGTTATATGTGCCAGACAATGGCACTCAGCTCTGTTATATGTGCCAGACAATGGCACTCAGTTCTGTTATATGTGCCAGACAATGGCACTCAGCTCTGTTATATGTGCCAGACAATGGCACTCAGTTCTGTTATATGTGCCATGCAATGGCACTCAGTTCTGTTATATGTGCCATGCAATGGCACTCAGCTCTGTTATATGTGCCAGACAATGGCACTCAGCTCTGTTATATGTGCCAGACAATGGCACTCAGCTCTGTTATATGTGCCAGACAATGGCACTCAGCTCTGTTATATGTGCCAGACAATGGCACTCAGTTCTGTTATATGTGCCAGACAATGGCACTCAGCTCTGTTATATGTGCCATGCAATGGCACTCAGTTCTATGTGCCATGCAATGGCACTCAGCTCATTTATGCAGCCAGTGCCAGCTGATGCCAATACATGTAGTGGATGGTAGTGGTTGTACTTAGTAGTTTGTTCCGTGGAACAAAGCAGTTTTACATAGACATTGACAGAATTTATTTCAACCACCTGACACAGTAAACTGCAAAAAGATAAGGGATTTGAAAGCCATAGATGGTCTTGGAAGAGTTGGGTTTATTTTTTTCACCAGATTAAAGGGTTGAAATAGAAGCACAGGATAGAGATGAAAGTGGGAAGCAATCCGACAATAGAACAGAAGGTGAACAACTAAGGAAAAACAAATATATTGAGAAAAATTTTTAATGACACAATGTCTACCTGTACAAAAATATTGCTCATAAATTTTCCCACATTGAATGCTTTACATGATATAGTGAGATAGAAACATTATGATACCACACAAGCATTTTCACAATGGTGGAGCACAGCCTTAACATCCCAGCCAACATGTTATATACATGGCAGGATGCATGAGTAAACACAACCTAATAACATTCACCATTCATAGGGCTAACTTTCATCTATGCAGCTATCACAGAAGTGACAGTGATTTATGAAAGGAATACTTTTTGAACTTCAGCCAAGGACAAGGGGATGAAATGCAAAACTGAAGGCACATGGGAAGAAGCTGAGTGCAAAGACAGTTGTAATGGCAGCAAATGGTGGAGTTTAAAAGAAGGTGAGAAATGAGAAGAGAGGAAAAATAGGGCAACAAGTTAACGGCTTCAAGTATCTAAGAGGGGTGGTTGAGGAGAAGGGAAATGTGAATGAGAGGTCAAAGCTAGAATCACAGGGGCTGCAGTCAACTTGCACAGTGTCAAGGGTAGTGTATGACCAAAGAATCTGAAAAGAGAGGTGTACAAAACAGTGGTGTGACCAGTGCTACTGTATGGTACAAAAACATGAGCACTTAAAGCAGAGCAGTTAAGGAAGCTAGAGGTGATGGAGATGAAGTGAGTTGAGTAGTAGCATGCACATTGTGGGACAAATTAAATGGGAATACAAGAGCAGAAGCCAAAGAAGCTCCAACTTCAGAAAAGGTGAAAGAGAACAGATTACAGTGGTTCTGGCATATGTAAAGAAAAGGAGAAGACAGTTAGGTGAAGAAGATTTTGGACAGACAGGAAGAAGGCAAGAGGAAACAAGGGCATTCAACAAAGAGGTGGATGGATTGTTAAGGGAAGGCCTGTGACAGTCAGACATGAGTGTTGAAGAAGGTAGAAGATTAGCACTGAATAGAGAGATGGCATAGTTGACATTATAATGATGATGGTACAGTTGACATGATGATGGCACAGTTGACATGATAATGATTGCACAGTTGACATGATGATGATGGTACACTTGACATGATAATGATGGCACAGTTGACATGATAATGATGGCACAGTTGACATGATAATGATGATGGTACAGTTGAAATGATGGTGGTACAGTTGACATGATGGTGGTATAGTTGACATGATGGTATAGTTGACATGATAATGATGGCACAGTTGACATGATAATGATGATGGTACAGTTGAAATGATGGTGGCACAGTTGACATGATGGTGGTATAGTTGACATGATGGTATAGTTGACATGATAATGATGGCACAGTTGACATGATAATGGCACAGTTGACATGATAATGATGGCACAGTTGACATGATGATGATGGTACAGTTGCAATTATGGTGGCACAGTTGACATGATGGTGGCACAGTTGACATGATGGTACAGTTAACATGATAATGGCACAGTTTACATGATGGCACAGTTGAAATGATAATGATGATGGTACAGTTAAAATTGAATGCCTAGTACTATTAATATTAAACGTTGTGCCTTCTGAAGCAAGTATACTCACCCTGGCACCATCTTAGATGATACATTTTCCCCAGTGCAGCTGCTTATTTACTTCAATGTCTTCAGGAGCTATGGAGAGAAATACAGCACTGTGTAATGTCTGTGAATGGCATGAGGTAGCAAGATGTAGCCAGGGACATGATACCCACAGTGTAACTCCTGGCAGAAGCAACTCTCATAGTTGGGAGCATGCATGGGATGCAAAACTGCCATACATCTTTAGACCAGCCCAGTAGATCAAACTGCAAAGCTACAGCTACTGCTGCACCTGTGCCGCTGCAGATCTACACACTCACCACCACAGTTACCAGTACATTATGCACCTCAACTGACAGTGGACATTCTGAAAGAGTTTGATATTAACCCACACACACACACACACACACGCACACACACACACAGAATGGACAGAACACAAAAAAGCATGTTTTACTTTCATGCTCACAAACTTCCACTACTGTGCTCCGTTCCCAGTCTTCCCAAATGATGATGACTGCTCCATGCCCTTTGTGCATTGTTACTTATGTTACCTATCTGATGCACAGTGAAGCTTCACTATGCATGGGTAAGCACAGCTTGGTGTTGGTTTTGCATGCATCATTTTTTACTGTAGCATATCTGCTTTACTTTATCTACTAAGCTCTGAAGCTGTTGTCAGCTACTCACTCTGTGCCAGTGTGGCAGCATTCTGCATCTCCCTACTTCTGAACTGACCATCCCCTGCTGTTGGCTCCCTCTGCTGACTCCTTGCCTGACTCAGCCTCCAGCAATTGCATGCTGGGGACCACTGTACTTGCAAATGTCTATCCTGCTGTAACTTCTTCCTAAGTAAGAAATTGAGTAACACTGCACACATCAACAGTATTTTTGCACGTGTGCCACTTTCATTTCTGTGTGCCTTCTAATGCTGTGGTTGCTGTGCAGGACTGAACTTTGCAGTTTGTTGACAGTCTTTTCTTCACTTCTGTGAGCAACTGTCTGTTTTGTATGTAGATGGATAGTCTTAAGTACTACATGGCTTGGTTATGACGCTTAGCTTATTCTGAGACTGAAAGAGAAACATCTGATTAAATCAGGCATTATTATTTCTCTCCATAGACTTCTATTTACATTTGTGCTTTAGCAAGGTTGATTAGTAGTTTTTCTGATAATTTCCAAACAAATGGTACTTGATTAGCAAGTAATGTTGATTAACAGTTGTATTATCAGAGTGTACGTCATTGTGTTAGACCTTGTTAATGTTAGACTAGTAGGAGCTTTTAAATCCATTAAAATATGATTGTTGATGCGTATGAGATTGTAATAGATACTTTGCTATTCATTTAATGTTATACCTCACTATAATCACAAGTAACAATGTTCGTTCTAACAGGAATCAAAAGTTACTATTTTCCATATAAAAAGTCATGTAAATTACAAGGAAGCCATCAATCCAACAGCACTTAAACAGATCACATTCAGTGACAGCGATTGAAATAGTGGTACATACATAGTTTGCCTTTTACTTTGCATTTTTATATTGATCGGTGCTGTTTACTCCATACCAAAGCAAGTACGAAGTCACTGTATACGGGGCTGTTGAAGAGTGTGCTTACATGTCAAACAATGTAAGCACCCTAGTCCTACATTTTTGTTGTATTACTATAGTATATAATAAAACAGATGGAAAAGTATATATTACTTGTTCAGAAATATAAATATATATATATATATATATATATATATATATATATATTAATTAAAACCTGAAAGACAACAAATGGCCAATAGCTTAAGTCCCTGAAGTAAATAAGCGTCTTATTCAGCTAAGAACAAGGAAAAACATGTAAGCACTTTCACGTTTACATTAACACTTCATCAGACATGTCTTACACGTTTTTTCTTGTTCTTAGCCGAATAAAAAGTTTTTTACATCAAAAACTTTAGTTATCAGCCATGCTTTTTGTCTTTTTTTTCTATATGTTTTTGGATTTGCACTTGTACCTCACAGACACTTAACCTGAGTAGTGTGTTTTTCTTTCCCGATCTATTACTTGTTACTTATATTAAAGCATAGATCTGATGAAACTCTGAAAAGGGCGAAAGCACGCATTTCTCATTTTTATTTAATAAACCGTGGCTTAAGCAAGCAATATCAGCTTGAATCCTGTTATTATATTTTAAGTAAGAATGCAAAGTGATCTTCGACGTGCATCTTATATTACATGTTATGACAATAATCTGTTTTAGTAATTTGTAGGCTGATATCATTCCTGTGCAATTAGTTCCCCCCCCCCTTTTTTTTCTGCTTTGTTCTTCCTTAAGGAAATTGTGCACTTCCCTTAAGGCTGGAAAACTACAACTTGGTAGTAGGTTACATTGTCTACACACACACACACACACACACACACACACACATATACTGTTGTATAGTTTTTATATATATATATATATATATATATATATATATATATATATATATAAGGTTCTGTTCAGGTACACAAAATACTGAAATCTCGAATTTCAGTATTTCGAGCCCAAGAAGCCGAATCCACAGAATAGCGAATGTTTACAAGCGCGAAATTCAAAACCTCGCATACTGGAGGTTTTGAATTTTGCGCTTCTGAAGTTCTGCTATGGTTATGTATTCAGGTAAGTGTGTGTGTGTGTGTGTGTGTGTGTGTGTGTGTGTGTGTGTGTGTGTGTGTTAAGGGGTTTAGGTAGGGGCTGTGGTGTGTCAGTGTGTTTTGTTGCTGTGATGTGTATGTGCGAAGAGAAAGTAGCTTGTGTGGTGGTGTTTTGTGTGTTTGTATGTAGTGTGACCTCGGAGTGAGAATATTTAAGTAGTGGTGGTGTGGGGGGGGTACAGGGGGGCTTTCATGTAGTAGAATGATTGTGTGTGTTTGTGTGGTGGATGGTGTGTGTGTGTGTGTGTGTGTGCGAAATTCAAAACTTCCGGTATTCTAGATTTTGAATTTCGTGGTTTTTCGTTTTCGTGGTTTTGTGGATTCCACTTCTTGGGCTTGAGATACTGAAATTCAAGATTTCAGTATTTTGAGCTTCTGAAGAGAATATATATATATATATATATATATATATATATATATATATATATATATATATATATATAAAATTACACACACACACACACACACACACACACACATATATATATATATATATATATATATATATATATATATATATATGTATATGTACAGTGAATAAAAAGTGTACACACCCCTGTTAAAATGCCAGGTTTTTGAGATGTAAAAAAATGAGACCACAATAAATCATTTCAAAACTTGTCCCACCTATAATGTGACCTATAGCTTGTAGAAATCAATTGAAAAACAAACAAATCTGTTAGAGGAAAAATATAAAAAATAAAAAATATACAATAAGCTGGTTGCATAACTGTGCACACCCTTAAACTAATACTTTGTTGAAGCACCTTTTGATTTAATTACAGCACTCAGTCTTATTGGGTAGGAGTCTGTCAGCATGGCACATCTTGACTTGGCAATATTTGCCCACTCTTCCTTGCAAAAGTGCTCCACATCTGTCAGACCTCTTGTCCATAGCCCTCTTCAGGTCACCCCACAGATTTTCTATTGGATTTAGGTCTGGGCGCTGGCTGGGCCATTACTAATGTCTTTTGGCTTTTCCCAGTTAGGGGTCGACACAGCGGTACTCCGGTCCGCTAATGATTGGCAGTAGATTTTTACAGTGCCAAGGTGCCAGTCTGATGCCCAACCTTCAAAGAAGGCACACCCATTCATGCATGCCTATACCTGCATGTTTTTAAACTTCACTCGACCATGGGGAGGACATGCAAACTCTACACAGAAGGTGCTCAAGCTGAGAATCGAACCGGAGAACCTCTTGCTGTGAGGCGACAATGCTAACTGTTGCAGAACCATGGCACTTAAAACTTTAATTTTCTTCTGGTATAGCCTTTCTTTTGTTGATTTGGGTGTATGCTTGGGGTCATTGTCATATTGAAAGGTGAAATTTCTCTTCATCTTCAGCTTTCTAGCAGATGCCTGAAGGTTTTGGGCCAAAAGTGACTGGTATTTGGAACTGTTCATAATCCCCTCCACCTTGACTAAAGCCACAGTTCCAGCTAAAGAAAAACAACTCCAAAACATGACATTGCCGCCACCATGCTTCTCTGTGGGGATGGTGTTCTTTTGGTGATGCAAAGTGTTGTTTTTGCACCAAACGTACATTTTGGAATTGTGGCCAGAAAGTTCAGACTTGGCCTCATCAGACTATAACACATTTCCCCACATGCTTTTAAGAGACTTCATGTTTTGTTTTGCAAATTATAGCCGGGTCTGGGTGTTTTTCTGTCTAAGAAAAGGCTTCCATCTTGCAACCCTACCACATAGGTCTGACGTATGAAGAATATGGGAGATTATTATCACATGTAGTAAACAACCAGTACTTGCCATAAATTCTGGCATCTCCTTCAGTGTTGCTGTAGGTGTCTTGACAGCCTCTCTGACCAGTTTTTGTCTTGCCATCAATTTTGGAGGGATGTCCAGTTCTTTGGAACATCACTGTTGTCCTATATTTTCTCCAGTTTTTGATGACTGTCTTCACTGTGTTCCATGGTATATCCAATGCTGTGGAAATTTTTTTGTAGCACAAAACAAAACACTCCTAGAATCGAATCTCACAAAAAAAAAACATGGGAGTCAAGCGAAAAATGCTGCAAGTTTTATTTAACAAGCTTCTGGTACCTCTGCTAAAAATCCTTCAAGGAATAACTTCATCTAGCTGCAGCTTTTTTAAAACACCACCAATAAAGTGTACATTGCTCAATTATTCCATTAACATCTAAACAAATTAAATTAAGTCCCACACCCAGATTCGAGCACACTTCAAATACCAAGAGTAGAGAACAGCAAGAAAAAACTATCATGATATGACATCCATTATTTGTGACCTACAAAATGCAAATGTTAAATACAAGCTTATTAAATGACCCAGTATTATACCATTTATAAGATCATCATTTTATACAAATACTAATATTCTATTATATGTTATATTTAAATTAATTTACACTATTTGTTGCATTCTTTTTGCTTTTACATTATTCTTACTTGATTTCTACATGCTCAAATTAGCATCCAAGTTCAACCCTTGTGGGTGCATGGTCCCTAAATTTGTAATAAGTTTGGCTTTCAAACTTAATAATTTACGTGTGAACCCCCCCCCCCCCAATAATATTTTCACCAAAGGGCCTTGCCAAAATACTAAAAAAGAAACCATCCAATGTTGCCACCATGAACAGAACAAAAATATTGGGCAACTGGGATATCTAATCTAAAATTCCTTATATCACCCAAATGTTCCAAAATTCTCAATTTGGCTTTCCTTTTAGTCTGCCCAATGTACCACTTGACAAGGGAACACCCACAACCTAGGATGTATACAACACCACATGAATCACATTTGAATCAATTTTTAATCCAAAACATCCTTCAATTGATAAATGTATCATGAAGATTCCTAATTTTATTGCGCACTTTGCACTTTTCCACAAGGAAAAGCACCTTGTTCCCCCTCAAAAATTTTCTGTACCTTCTAATTCAGCAATTCCTTTAAATTGCTGAATCTACCATATGAAAATGTATCTTTACTAGGAAACAAACTACCCACTGCCTCATACCTGTTAATCACTGGCCACAATTTATTCACAAGTTCCCTGAGGGTATCCAAAAAAGGAGAAAATTTGGTCCCAAAAAAATACATCATCTTTTTCCTCCAAAACACTCCCTTTGCTTCCCAAAATATTACAAATACTACCACTACTTCCACATCTCTTCCCCTTAACTTTGTTCATAGCCTATTGTCTATAAGCCCTTGGATATCCCCTCTTGCGCAACCTATCCTTCACTTTAGAAAATTCCAACTCCAAAATCTAGCTTCCAAAAAGTTATTGACAGCTGTATCCTTATGGAAGGACCTCTATTAAAGTGTCCCCCTGTAGTCCACATAAAACTCCATATCAAGGAATTACATTAGTTTCTCATTTGTTCTATAAGTAAATTCGAAACCAAATGTATCCAGGCCCAACAAATCCAAAAAAACCCCCAAATTCCCTCTGGTCACCCTTACACACAAAAATCAAATCATCAATAAACCACTTATACATCACTACATTTTTCTTAAAAAAAACAATGTAAGATAGATAAACATGTTCTCAAAATATGACATGAACAAAATGGCATATTAGGGGGCAAATGCAGCCCCCATTGCAGTGCCCTGGGTTTGCAAATAATATACTTATTCAAGCACAAAATAATTATGTGTAAGAGCAAACTAACAACTGACAGACATACATTGTACAGGGGCCTTCTCCATCATTTTTTACAGTGACCTCTAAACCCTGTTTGATTTTAATATTGGTGTATAAAGACATGACATCCACATGAGCCCAATAATATTCAGGATACCACTGAATTTTCCGTACACACTCCAATACCTCAGCAATATTCTTAACATGAAGATTGTACCTTGGAAAGGAACATCTTTAACTGTAAATCCAGAAAAATTCCAATATTCTGTAAAAAAAAAAAAAAAAAGCTCCCACCCCCGACACATTTGGTCTGCCTGGAGGCTTCATAAGAGACTTATGTATCTTTTGGATTGCAAAAAATCTAGCATCCCTTGGGCTTCTAATGAAAAGCTTCTTAACATCAGATGAACTAAAGAAGCCCAACCTTTCACCTCTCTCCAATAATTCTAATAAATCATTAAATTCACTCAAGGGATTAGTGTGCAATTTCCTGTACGCCTTATCAGCTAATAATTTAAACACCATGCTGTTATAATCCTTCCTGGCCATAATTACCCAATTGCCCCCTTTGTCCGCATGTGTAAAGACATATACTGCTCACTCAAACAACATAGCTGTTTCAAAGCCATCCATTCCAATTTACTTAAGTTAAATGTTTTATTCTTTTTTAAAAAATGCAAGAATTCCTCTTCAATTTGCTTGCAAAGAACTATTTCAAACATATTGATCGCTGGGGATATATTAGGTGGTACAAATAAACTCACATATGGAACCTTTGGAATTTGCAATTTACCATAACCAGTGACATAAGTAAAGTTACATTCATCAGTGTCCATTGAATCATTAGATATGTTTAAATCAATCATATTTACAATATCCACAAATGGATTCTCGTAGATGGGCACATTTAAAAGAGAGTCATCCAATATGGAATTATTACACACTGCCACACTACTACATCTTTTACGCTGCTTGTTGGAGAAAGAAAAACTCTTAAATGTAGCTTTCGACAAAACCTTTTAACTTCCCCCAACAAATCAGCTAAAGTTGACATGTGTGTAGGAACACATTTTGTGCCGCTCACCAAAACATTTCTGGCTTCATTAGATAAAACCAAGTCAGATAAATTAGCAATGCTTAAATCATTTTGCTGGTCTTTACCAAAATTGCAAAAAACAATACTTAAAGGACTCACATAGCCCTTATTATGTCTTCCAACACAGTCTAATTTTTCTTGCCCTTTCCCTGATACCGTTTTCCTCATCCCTTACCACGAGCCGGCACATCAGGACCCTTCCAGTCCTGTTCCTTGCACAGAACTGTCTATTTCCACATTTAAATCTTCAAATGAAACACTCTTGCAATTACTAGATGCCATTTCCACTGAAGAAAAATAAGATTCATGTGATGAACGCCCTGATCATGATCTGCTTCTCTTGCTCATAGCAGAATCATGTCTCCTCCTTCCCTTTCGTTGCCAGGAAAAATCAGCCATGTCCCTATTCAGTTTTTTCATTTTCCTTTCAATAACCTCGGTCTCAGCCTTAGAGACACGATTTTTAATGTCCCTCATCTTGCTGGAAAATGTAATATCTGAGGTTTCTGAAATTAAAGCCTCTTGCAATTGTTCAATACTACTACGCATCTTCTCATGAGCATGAACGTTCTGCTTGATTAAGATCTTAAGCCAGCCAACAGTACACAATAAGGAGATGGATTCCTCTTGAGCAATGTGCACTTTATTGGTGGTGTTTTAAAAAAGCTGCAGCTAGATGAAGAAGTTATTCCTTGAAGGCTTTTTAGCCGAGATACTTGTTAAATAAAACTTGCAGCATTTTTCGCTTGTCTCCCATTTTTTTTTTATATAAAATAAATATAATAAAAATAAATAAAACTTGCAGCATTTTTCGCTTGTCTCCCATTTTTTTTGGTGAAATTATTTTGTACCCTTCTCCTGACTGATACCCTTCAACAATGACATCACTTTGATGCTTTGTAATTTCTTTGTGAATCATGGTTTTTGCTGTACCAGGCGACTGAGTAAATGTCAAGAAAATCCTACTAGGACAGCTGAACTTTATTTAGGGTTAATCAGAGTCTCTTTAATTGATGGCAGGTGTGTACCCAGGAAGACTGAGTGCTGTAATTAAATCAAAGGTGCGCCAACAAATTATTAGTTTAAGGGTGTGCACACTTACACAACCAGCTTAGTGTACGTTTTTTATCTTTTATACTTTTTCCCCTAGCAGATTTGTTTTTCAATTGAATTGTACAGGTTATACGTCACATTAAAGGTGGAAAAAGTTTTGAAATGATTTATTGTGGTCTAATTTTTTTTTTATATCACAAGATCCTGGCATTTTAACAGGGATGTGTACACTTTTTATATCCACTGTATGTATATACATACTTGTGTGTGTGTGTGTGTGTGTGTGTGTGTGTGTGTGTGTGTGTGCGCTTTTTATATATATATATATATATATATATATATATATATATATATATATATATATATATATGCACATCCTTCTGGGAGCAAATATTCACCATAATCCTGGTCCCTCCTATCACAATAAACATCAAGACAATTCTCTTCCACACACTACTCTAACTCTACAATGATCAACTCTAGGTGTCACTAAGACAAGAGTAAAGCCACACCCCTCGCATCACCAGTAACCCCACCCCACCCATCTTCCGCCCATAGCCTGCCCATTTTGTGATGTCACAATGACGTCACATGGCAAGGAACGTCCTCTTTTTCCATTCTGCTGCCTGTTTTTGGCTGATTTACTATGCTTTTCTGTAAAAAAAAAAAAAAAAAAAAAAATCGTAAATTAGCCAATTTACAATCTCCGGTAGTCTGTTTCCCTTTTTGAAACAGAATACCGGAGTTTGTACAGTGTTTTCTGGACTACCGGAGAATCAGTTTGATTTCTAGATAATCCAGGAAAGAAACGGAGGGGTGACAACCCTAATCAACCACCAAACCCGATAATCTAACTTTTCCTGCCATAAAACTTAGAAACATAAGATATAAAATTGCTGAACAACATGCCTGGATTACCCAATAAAAGCCTGATATTCTGGCTGTAACTGAAACTTGTTTTAAGCCCAGCATAAACAATTCCTAAATTACCCCTCCTGGCTATAATATAATCCATAATGATGGTATAAAGAGGAAAGGTGGTGGTATTGTTTTAATATTTGCCAATAACTACCCCATTTCCCCTTGCAACAAACCATTACCAAGTTTCAGTTCAGCAGAGCGTCTTATAACTTTCCTGAAGTTAAACAAATTATAAACAAATATGCATTACTCTTCTGTATATCCCTCCTGGTGGTAATACAGCTGTATTTGAATATATCCTGTAATGGAATTCCATAATACTTCTACAAGAAATACTACTGCTAGGTGATGTGAATGTCTATTGGTTGGATATATACTCTAATTCCCCTACATGTAGCATACGCTTATTTGGTTTCACACAACTAATTAAAAGCCCACTAACTTAATGCTAGACATCAAATTCCCAATTATTTTGGATCATATTATCAGATCCTAGCAAATACATCACCTGAGGTACAATGTCTAACTGTCTCAGAGATCATCTCCCAATCTGTACAACCAGACATCTCAGACACCCACATAAACATAATATTAATAAAACAAAATGCAACCTTTCCATGTTTAACAATTACTAACCTATCATGTACTGACTAGAACTTCCAAAAATCCTCCCCTTAAATGGTCCTATAAATGAATTCAGTACAACTTTCCTGAATATTTTAAATAGCCTTGCACCTCCTAGAATCAAGAGACTAAAAACAAATAATGCAGTTTGGCTATCCAAAATGAATAGAATGCTAATGCAGGATAGGGAAAAAGAATGGAAAGAGTGGCAACAGTATAAAACTCCGCAATGTCTTGCAAACTTCAGAACACTTTGTCACAAAAGGAAATATCGTCAGCCTAGCTATTTGGAAATCTGTAAACAATTATATGTCATTTGTGAATATTCACATGATTTATACAGAAGTGTGAAAGAGGGAGATACTGTTAGCACAGCTGTCTGGAATTTTGTAAGTGGTTGTGTGTCATTTGTGACTATCAACCCCCACTGTTGTCAGTGGTGAGGATTGAGGCTCCTTGATTACTGGGCCAGTGATGGAGCATCACAACATATATTTTCTAATTGTCTAATAATAATGACAGTTGTCACATTTTGGATGTAGGAAATTACATTTTAGTCCCTATATCTAAGGGTGATAAAGGATACTAGCAACTGAGAAATCACTCCGTTATCAGGAAGCTTCTGGTAATTCCCATGAAGAATCTGGATGGTCCCTTTTTTATCTCTTTGCCTAGCAGACTTCAGTGATGTGGCTTTCACTACACTAGGAGTTCTAGGATTAGCCTACTATAAACATTTGACAAGGCGTCTGATGTTATACAATTCTTCAGTGCCTATACAACTAGCATATTTTTATTCCCCTGTTAACAAATGTATGCTATTAATAATGTGTTTTATACTTCAGATTTAAGAAACATTAGCTTTTCTATGGAATACATTCTGACTGAGTAACTGAGAGAGATCCAGTCTTTCATTTACTGTGGTGTTTTCAAGGAATTCAAAATACTATTGTTAAAAACAGCCACAAAATAAACTTTCAGAACTGAAATATGAAATGAATGCAATCGAGTTATGACACAATGTCCTAAAAGCTTTTTTAAACTCTGGACAACACCTGTTGGTTACTGTTAAAACTGATTTTGCATTTAATTTGCCAAATGTATCATTGTTCTTTGGAAATGTTCATTAATTTATTACTCAGATTAAAGCTTAAGAATTGACTTAAATTGTATTTTGTGTCTGCATTATTTGCTACTTTACATTTGCAGCAAAATGCTGAAATATACACCCGGTAGGATTTATCCAATTTTGTCACAAAGGAATATGCTGAATATGTTCAGATCGCTAATGCGGTGACAGAAAAATATTACATTTCACAAACATACCTCAGAGTTTAGGCAAGTGCCATTTTTTCAGGTAAGAAAAATAGCCCCTCCGATTTGGTGTATCCACATAAATACTGAAATAAAACAAATACCAAGCAGACTAGACTAGACAGACATTTAATACAGACTTAGGCCAGTATTCATAGTTCAGGGCTTCACATAATCATAGCAGTAATCCATGAAGCATGGCACTATGTGGTTATCTGCATTATGCAAGGGCATTTTTCTAAACACAACCTTAACATGCTTAAGGCGTAAATTAAAGGGGGACAGCTAATATGCAGATAAGGTGCATTGCACATTTGTGTATCAGTAGGATTCATAGAGATGAATCTAAAATTATCTGATTTGTAAACCAAATGTGTAAATGGCCCTGAACTTATACCAGTAAATAGCAATTTATAATGAAAATATAGAGTTGTGAGTGGAAGGAAAAAAGGAATATGCCCTACCATACATTTTAAAAGGAAGTACAATTACTGACTTTGCTTGAAGAATTTTTTATTCTATTTTTGTGCTTCTGCATCCTTGGAAATAGTACTGAAAGGATCGCTGGGGAAATGTTTCATCTTGGTGTCGGAGATGTGCTTGTGCATACATGGCAAACTACTGAAGGTAGGGTTGTTGGGGGAAGTGTTTCATCTTGGTGTCAGAGAAGTGCTTTTGCATACATGGCAAACTACTGAAGGAAGGGGTTGTTGTGGGAAATGTTTTATTTCGGTGCTTGTGCATACTTGGTGAAACTACTCAAGGGATAGCTTAGAAAAATGTTCCATTTTGTTTTTTGTACTTACCTGGACATACTACTGAGGTCATCACTTGGAGAAATGTTTCATTTTGGTGTCAGTGAAGTGCTTGCCTATACATGGTCAGACAGTTGAAGTGATGGCTGGGCACAATAATTTATTTTATGTAATTTTAGTGCTTGTGCATACTAATTAAGGAGTTGCTGAGGGAAATAATCCATTTATGTGTCAGGAAAGTGCTTGTTCATACTTGGGCAAACTACTGAGGGGATGGTTGAGAGACAGCATGTGGATTGCAACTCAGATATCAAAGTGGAAGCAGCACTTTCAGCAACAGATGTGTGTACCACACAGATACTGAAGTATGAATCATCAGAATATCTCATTAGCATGTGCTGCTTTACAAAATTTCTTACTTACATCTCATTATAGTTAATGCATTAGCATAAATGGCCTCCATAAATCCTGTCTTTGCTATGCTCATTCGTAAACATCAAGGATACCCCAATCTTATTTACACAAATGACCATGAATGCCAGTGTTAGTGCTTTGTCCTGTAATAGTCACCAGACTTCTTTAGAATAAAACAGCCTTATTAAACACCAGAGAACATTTTTTAAAAAAATGACATGACTATTACATCCTCATTAAAATGAAACTAACAAATATGTATTACAGTCTAGGTCTTCTCCTAATGCTGATTGAATATGTATACTTATTCTGTTATTAACCATGTGTAACTATTTTTTCCTGTGTATATAGGTCTTGTTATGTTTCCTGCTGTATACTGTATTTTAACATATTGTATGAAAATTTTCTGTATACTGTATTTTAACATAGTGTGTAAAATTTTACAAATGTAAAATAAAATAAATAAATAATAAATAAAATAAAATATATAATGAGACATACATGCTTCATATATACCCAATTGTTACTTACAGGTTGTGTTTTAACAAAACATTTAATGTTGATAGTTTAATATAAACCCAGACTTTTATATGCCAGCAGTCTAAGTTGCCAGATACTTTCTCATGACTCTAGTTTATTCTTATAATCATCCCCTCTTAAGTGAATAGGTTTGTGATCCAAAACAAAGAAGTAAAACTTTTTGTTTTATACTGAGCACAAACTATCTGGCAGCTTAAACTGTAGGCAGATGAAAGTACAGGTTTGAAAGAAAATAACTTTAAATGTTTTCTTAAAACAAACCTTTAAGTAAAAATTGAATACATATAAGTATATGTCAATATTTTATGTATCTTCTGTGTTATTTGCATTTTAATGATGATGTAATTAACACCTAATATTTAAAACTTTATACCGAATGTGTGTGTTTGATGAGGTTGTTTTATTATGATGAAGTCTGTTGAGTATTGTTGGATGGCAGAGCTAAATCTGTATTGAAGTTCTGTCCAGTTAAGTCTCATTTTTTTCATCATACATATAGGTTCATAGGTTCATACTAGGCTATCTGCCCTAGGGCATTTATAAGCATAGCCAGAATGTGTTTGGCTTTCACCACCCATTTTAAATTTATTTTGCTATGCCCTTTTTCGAGGTTAGTATACTGTGCCTCTGTCTAACAGTGACACAGAAGTGATACCCGGGGTTAACCTACGATCTCCCATCCACTCATCAAGATTCCTCTTGAAGAGAGTCAATGAGGGACTCTGCCTAACCTGGACTGGGATTTTATTCCAGAGTGAAGGGAGCCTCTGGGTTATGAATCTGTCCCTCCAGCATGTCCTATTTATTTCAGTGCTGAGGTTCAAGTCTCTCGAGCGCGTAGCACGATGGGATTTGGATTTTATGAGGTGCAGCATGTCCATTAATTCCGGGTTGGACATGGCTTTATACGTCAGGCACAGATCGCCTCTGAACAGGCGGTATGCCACTGAGTAGAGCTGGAGTTTCTTTAACCGGGCAGCATATGGCATCTGTTTGAGCCCTTTGATCCCCTTGGTGAGGTACTTTTGGGGTCTTTCCAGTTGCTGCAGGTGTCTGGTAAGGTACATCCCAAAAGGAGCATTGTACTCAATTATGGGCCTGATGAGGGATGAGTAAAGAGGCACGATGACCTCCCCTGATCTAGATGTGAATCCCTTCATGATTAGGTGGGCTATATAAAATGTTTTTCTAACCACTTTGGCCACGTGGTTGTCAAATGAGAGATTGCTATCAACTTGGGTCCCCAGGTCCCTAATTACTTCTTCTGTACTTAATGGATTACCACCTATGTGGTAATTTGTGGGCACTTTATTTTTGCCAAAGGGATGAATATACACTTTTTGGCATTTAGCTTGAGGCCATGGCTCTGGCACCAGTTGTCTGTTTCTATGAGGCCCTTTTGGAGGATGCTTGTGTCGGCTGGAGAGTCGATTATGGTGCCCAGTTTGCAGTCATCTGCAAACTTGGTCAGCCACAGTCCTTCCATGTTGGCCTGTACCTCTGAGAAATATATACCGAACAAGAGAGGTCCCAGGACTGAGCCTTGTGGGACACCACTTGTAACTGGTTTGGAGTCTGACATGGCTCCAGCAATTCTAACCATGTGGGTTCTGTCCTTGAGCCAGTTTGTAATCCATCTAGTGACATAGGAGTTTATATTTAAGCTGGTGAGCTTATCTATAATGCCAGAGTGGGGTATTGTATCGAAGGTTTTTGCGAGGTCCAGGTAGGCTGTGTAGACCACCTTCCCCTCGTCAATGGCCTTGGTGACTGTTTCAAAGAAATCAACCAGGTTTAAGAGGCAGGATCTGCCCTTAACAAAGCCAAACTGGGTAGGATCCAGTGTCTGTAGGTCCCCAATATCTTTATTTATGAGGTCCATGATGATACTTTCCATAGCTTTGCAGACCAAGCTAGCCAGGCTTATGGGGCGATACTTTCCAGGATCCGTTGAGGCACCACCTTTATGGAGAGGGACCACTGTTGCTGTACGCCACTCTTTGGGCACATATCCTGTAGTAAGGCTGAGATTGAACAGTAGTTTTATGTTTGGGTTTAGCTCTTCTTGGAGTTCATGTAGGACGCAGCCCGGGACACCGTCTGGTCCCATTGATGCTGTGTTTTTTGCTTTGGAGAGGGCAGCTCTTACCTGAGCATCTGAGATGTCAGGGGGGCAGCACTCTGCTGGGATAGATATTTGCCCTTTTGGTGGGGGGGGGAGTTTGCGCTGAACCTGTCAGCTAGGATGTTGGCAATGTCTGTGGGTTCGGTATATTTTTTGTCATTTTGGACTAATTCTGAGCATATCTGGGAATTACTACCCAGGTTCCTAACATAGCTAAAGAAATCCTTGTGATTATCCTTAGTGTCCTGTGCAATTTTTCTCTCGAAACTGGCCTTAGACAATTTTATGAGTGCCCGTAGTTTTTTGCTAATACTGATCAGTGATGCCTTCCCTTTTTGGGATTTTGCTCTATCATTTAGTAGCTTCCTCCTTCTATTGTATAGTTTGTTTATGGCTGGGGTCCACCAGACAGGACGTCTGCCTTTGGAGGATTGGCTCTTGGTTTTATTTGGGATCGCATGATCCATGCATTCCTGAAGGTGTTCATAGAATGCGTTTATAAAGGATTCTGCGGTCTGGGCCGTATTTTCCACAGGCCCGGGGGCTTTGAAGGATTCCACCTCGGTTTTGAGGAGCGTGAAATTTGCTTTAGAGAAGTTTTTCACTGTGGTTTTCTGGGCAGGGGGTGGAGTCAGGATGTGAATATCCAGTGAGATTAGTTTATGGTCTGATCTTACCAGTGAGGGATACACTTCTGGTCTGGAGCATAGAGTCCCCATGTTGGTGATGATCAGGTCCAGTATGTTTTCCCCTCTTGTGGGAGTGGTAACAAGTTGTTCCATAGCATTTGAGTTTATAAATTCTAGGAACCTTTGGGCTAGGGTGTTTGAGCTAGAGTAATGCTCCCAGTCTATGGGTAGTTGAACTCACCCAATATAATGGTGTTTGGAGAGACCTTCATATTTTCCAGTGTTCTCAGGAAGGCCGAGTGGGGTTCCTGGGTTTGGGAGGGTGGTCTGTAGCACGCTATAAACTGGAAGAATAAACTGAATATAACTTAACAATTGATTTAACTTGGCCTCAGTTGCAGGTGTGAAGTGGGTACTGATGCATGTTTTTACTTTTTTCTGATATTGAAATGATGTCAACATTTTCTGTCCTTGAGCAAGTGCATTACTTCAGTGGTACAACTGTGTGATAATTTACTTCATTCTATGTGTCTATCATCTAGTTATTTATCTTTCTATCTGTTAACTAATTAAATGCCTGTTATATACACACACACACAAAATACATGGCACATAAGCCTGGGTTTGTGTTTGTGTATCTATATTTGTTTGTGCAGTGCCACTATATTCTGTTGTGTGCGTGATTTTTCCAGAGTTTATTGTAGGCTGTTCTGAGCAAAATCCCTGTTTCTAGAATGCAGGAGATGGGATGTTCCTTGTGTTACACTAAATGGGGATTGTAATGTTGAAACCTTTGGATAAAGCAAATGTTTCAGCATTAGGGGTGGGTTAGGGTTAGAGGAAGGTCTAGGTAAGGTGATTATTTTAGTGTCGTGTATGTGTGATGGCGTACGGAAGTGTGCACCTCAGTGGCTTGTGTATTAGTCCTGCTATGGAAAGTTTTTTTTTTTTGTAACATAATGTGTAGGTTTGTGTGTGGAGCACATGGAGGCTTAAAGTTTCAGTTAGGGCTAGCACACGTGCGTTAGGAGAGGTATGGAGCCTCTATTTACTGCTCAAGTCTTTTCACTTTTTATGTGCATTATAAATGGAGGGGTCATCTCTTTTCTATATGGGAAGGATTATTTTCAGATTTAGGGTCCAGTTAAAATTTGTGATATTCTAAGGGAGTAGATAAATGTAGTTTATATTTATTATTATTTAAGTGTTTATATTTGTTTTTTTTTCTATCTTTTATTTATTATGGAACAGAGGTATGATTCTGGATTATTTTATTTAGTTTATTTTTATATGAAGAAGTGTTACAATAGTGGATCATATGTTTTATTCATATTCTTACTGATTTTAAAGTTTAACTGCAGTTCTTACTGCAAATAATCGTGTCAAATTTATGCTAAACAAACTAGTTTTAATGTATTACATGAGCAGGGTTTGTCATCAGTGATAATTATTCAAAGCAGGCAACTCTTTTTATATGGACTAGTTTAATGGCATTCTTTTGTATGAACTATATTCTGAAATTTATGTAATGTGGTGAAGGTTATCAAATTGTTGATATGTTGTATTGATAAAGTGATGATTGTCTCAGCATACTTAATTTTATGGAAACCAATACAGCAAACACAAACACACACATTTTATATGTATGTATGTATATGAGACACACAGATACACACACACACACACACACATTTTATATGTATGTATATATGTATATGAGACACACATACACACACACACACACACACACACACACACACACACATATATATATATATGTGTGTGTGTGTATGTTTGTCTCTCATATACAGATACGTGGCTGCTGGGCAGGGTTAGGATTAGATGTCAGTGAATCCTAGGTTAGAGATTCTATACTATCTATGCAATAAGAGTTGAATTGTACTGTGGTTTCAAGTGATGAGTTATTGGGAGAGGGATTAGAGTGGAATTTATGGCCAGAATTCAGTATTTCTTTAATGACTGTCCAGAATTATTTAGGGTTGTATTTACTATTATTCTAAATGTTAATAAGCATCATCATTAATTTGCTTTTTAGTAAGATTGTGAAGTCTGTGATGCCCCACCACTGGTCCAGTAGTCAAGAAGTCTCAGTCCTCACCACTGGCAACACTGGGAGACATACACACTGGGAGGATGACAAGTACATGCACAGTAAAGTGCAATTTCCTTAAGAACACACAGAGACCACAGTTAGTCTGGGGCTGGTTCCTCTGTCTTTCTTCATGTCCTCAGAAAGACTCCCCACTGACACAGCTATAAAGTTGAGATCTCAGCTGAGTGGCTAGACCAAGACTTCCATCACCCTCGGTCCAACCAGTGTTTCCTGTCCCTGCCCAAGTAGCTGACACACACACATTCAAGATTTGATTTATGCACACACACACACACACACACACCTGGGAAAGGCTGGCACAGGTTTACTAGCTATGCCTCCTTTTGCCCAGATTATAAGTTAGTTTTACTGCCACCAGCCACTACTTATCAGCTACTTTAAGACCCTTAGCAAATAGTGTCCAATCTTACTGTGTAATGTTACTATTAATCCAAATGGTAGCTTGATCAAGAGCAAGGCTATTAGGAGTGGTCCACACAGTCTCACCAAATAAATATGCAAGTACACTAAGAGCTTAAAATATGCCTAGACAGACCAGATACATGTAAAAGGTTTAAATATATTTAATAATAAATAATAAAAGAACAAGAAAATACTCCGTAAACAACCACAGTTACTTCAGAGTTCAAAATCACATTAAATATTTAAAACTGTCTCAAAAAACGATAACATTTAACCTATATTTCACTATATTCCTAACTATATCTAAGATAAATTAGTATACCCTAGACTTACTTATTCATAGCAAGGCAAGACAGATCTGGTGAGTGGATTTTCCAACTGATGTTGTCAGGTCAAAGACAAAATACAGAATGCACACTCTCTCTCTCTCAGAGAGTTCTTAAATTAATATCTGAAATATTGCTGCTGGGATACTTGTAGGATGACATCACTTCTTGTAATCTGAGTTTAGTTCCTAAGCTCACAACCATTGATTTTAGCATCTACCTTTAAAAACACATAGACTTTAGATCTTTTGGGAAATGGTGGAAGTCGTAAAATAATTTAAATCCCTCCACATTTAAGCACAATACAAAAAACTTCTAGATATTGTCTTCTGTTGCACTGAAACTTAAATATAACATCTCTTTTATTACATGGTTATAAAATAATTTAATTTCAACTATTTTTCTGAAGTTTTGCAAGTTAACCTTCTATGTGACAGTTCCGGCTGTTCAAACATATACATTTACACAATTACAATAGTTTATATACATTTCATTTCTTTTCCAGTAGGGTACACTGTGGATAAATCTTTAAGCTGAGTACTCTACAACATATCTCTTCAGCCCACATCTGTACAAACCATCTGATATGACATGCAGTTCTAATACATTTGTAACACAAGCATATGAATCATGTTGATATTCACGAATGACATATAACCATTTACAAAATTCCAGACAGTTGTGCTGGCAGTATCTCCCTCTGACATATTTCTATATAAATCATATTAATATTCACAAATGATATACAATTATTTACAAAATTCCAAATAGCTGGGCTGGCAATATTTCCCTTTCTCACATATGTTAACAGTGAATTATAAAAAACATTTGGTTACATAAACTAATTGCATGCTCAAAACAAATTGAACATGCCAATAGTACTGGTTGAAATTTTATCTTTGGGATTTCCCTCACTGACCGTATGAGTATTATACAGATATAGAATCATAGGATTAGCAATGCACATTTTTCGTGAGGTAGACATAATAGATAGTATGCTGAACATTACAAATTTTAAGAAAAAGAATGTTGAAATGCCTTTGTAAAATGTTTTCACAAAACTTACACAGTAAAATGCATTGCATTGATTATCTTATGGCATAGTTATCTGCTAAGGTGTGAACCTGTGCCTCATGTTCATAAAAGGAGAGAATACTGCAGTTTTTTTTTTTGTACTCAGTATTATGAGTGGAAGTTATTGAATTTGATTTACTATCTGAGGGGGATAAAGAGGTTGATGTAGAGACCATAATAGGGTATTTCAGAGCACAATGGAATTTTTACATTCTATTAGTTTTATTGGTCAAAAACTGTCTTACAGCTCCAGTTCCAGAAGTTGTTGGTATTACTGTAAAAAGAGAATTTACTTCCAATGTGACCAGCAGATATAATGGTAAAACCCTATAATCTTTATACCAGTCACACAATTTCTTCAGAAAGTCACCACTATCCTTTATAAAGCTAGGCATTAAATAAAAAGTCTTTCATATTTTGTTCGAAAAAGATCAGAATAAGTTCAGTTAACCAGCCAAGTTGGCAGGACTTTCTGTAGAACTGCATTTGATAATGATGTCGGTCAGCATTTATGCAGGTGTGAATAACCTTGTAGACATAAGAATATAATCAAGAGAAAAAAATCACAAAAAAATTATATTACTACCATCACTTTGATTATTGTTTCTTGTGAATGTAATTTAGCCAACACCTGGATCTTACATGTTCTAATGACTGAATGCCTGCTTAAATAATTTAACAAGAAAATACCTATTCCTTGTATACATATAACAGCTTTACCAACCTTTTTGGAAATCTTTTGCTTCATCTATAAATATGAAAAATCCATGTGCTCCCTATAAGACAATGCCTCCTTAATATGATACCCTGAAGCAAACTCTGATATTCACTTTTTATATAATATATGTATATATTGCATTTGCTTTTTCTTTTGTCAAAATTTTAATTCAGTTTTATCAACAATCACAGTATAACAAAACAAATGTTAAAACATAAATGGAAACTATTTGCAATCTTCCACATTAAAGTTGTTATTAAGAATTAATGCAAATATTAGTATTTTTCAAGTAAAGCACTCATTTCTTTCTATGCAATATACTGGTATGTGGTGGTGTTAGGTGTGCTTATCTTACTGGCTAACACATTTTTTGCAAAATTTATAAAGTCAGAGAATTGTATGGTACTTTTACATTTTCAATTTAAAGTAATAACATTCCTTGCAATCACTAAAATTGACCAGAAAATAGACACTTGTGTTTTTGGAATAACTTCTGGAATTGGAGCATTAAACAATATTAATGAGTGTGTTATTATACTGTTATCTGACCACAATGCTTACAAAAAATGTTAAACTCCTTCCAAAATGGAGAGACATGCTAGTATCATATATAGCTAGTCTGTTTCTATATTATTCTCACATCTCCAACAATTAACATTTGATATTGTGTTTTATCATTGCAAATTTATGGGAGCTATAAAAGATCTATGCAGATATTTCCAAGTAAATAACTTCCAGTACAGTGAGGATGTTTTACCGATGTAAGTAGTAATGTTTTATTCACCTCAGAAAACTCTGCATTATTAACTCTTGTACAGAAATCCCCAAATTTAAATTCTACAAAGGAACAATCCAGTTTTAATATCCTATATATTTTTGACAGATATGACCTATTCTTACCTATATTAGTATCGGTGTTAAATAAAAATTCAGTGACATTTTTTACAAGTAAGTATAAGGACACTTTTACTTTATCATTTAAAAAATCCTTACAACTTTGCAGACTCCACCAATTATTCTGTTGTAAATTATATCTGGATAATAAATACTCGCCTGAATGTGTTTCATTGCCATTTGTAAACTGTTGCCAAAATATTAAACTATTATCTTTAAAATCAAGCATTTTTCTTAGATAATGAGGTGTTAAACATTTGATAGTGAATGCTGTGGGAAATAATAAGAATGCAAGGTATTTTATTTTATAACTTAGATAGCTTGTAAATGTTGATAAAGTAGAATTGATCAATGGGATAGAGAAGCATTTATTTTTGACAACTCAGACAATAATCTTTTAATATCCAATATAATTTATTATAAACAATTTGTACATGTGAATCAATCACTAATTTATTATTACAATTATTAATATTTTTTCTTTAATTAATTTCCACTTAGAATCATGTGAATTATTTAACCATTGAGCTATAATTTGAATACTTGTTGCTTTTAAGTACAAATCAACATTAAGGAAGCTAATACTACTGCCTTCCCAACTTTTCATATGCCATTCTAATAAAATCCTATGTTTCTTAGGGAACCATAAACATTTAAGTAACACAGAATTTATTTTAAAAAATATTTTTTGGGGGCTATGATTAAAGACTGAATACAAAACAAAATTTTTGGTAATATTATCATTTTTGTTAGCTTAAGCCTATCTTCCGCAGTGAAGAATAATTTATTTCAACCAGAAATGAGTTGTGTAATTTTATTACTTATTTCTGTATAGCTAACTAATATTAGTTCTTTAGTATTTGCAGTTATAGTAACTTCCAAATATTTAATTTGGTTATTATTCCATTTAAAATTACTATACCTTTTTAGGTCTGATTTTAGATCTTTGTTAATTAACAATATATTACTTTTGTTATGACTGAATGTCAATCCAGAAATATCTTCAAAAGATTCCCTGGATTCGATTATATATTATAATAATGAATCAATGTTACCAATAGTTAATAATATATCATCTGCAAATACTTGTATTTTCAAGGAGTAATTCTTACCAATTAAAAAACCTTTTAGATTTTTATTTGATCTGCTTTGCAGATGGTTCAATGCATAAAGTAAATTACAATGGAGAAGGTGGACATCCCTGTTTTGTACCATTTACAATCCTAAAAGATTTAGATAGGAAAGAACCTATTTTGATAAATGCAGACACATTATTAAATAACATCTTGATTAAGTTTATAAATTCTAAAGAAAAATTGTATTGTTCAAGAACTTTAAACAAATAATTCCATTTACAGAATCAAACCTTTTTTCCAAATCTAAATGTATAATTGAAAGTTCTTTTTTCATTTTATTAGCAAAATCTAATAACGTGTTCAGTCTAATAATGTTATCATACACGCTCCTGTTTAATATAAAGCCTGTTTGATCGTTGTTACTAAGTTCATCCAAACTATTATTTAGTCTCTTTCCCAGTATTGACATAAACATTTTACAATCTATGGTACACACACAAAGCAGCCAAAAGGATAAATGGTTCAATTAATACCCAGATAATATCCAAACACCACATACATAAAGTGAACCAAAGCAATGGGAAACTTAATAAAAACTTTAATAAAACAAAAACTTGAATAAAAGTAAGTGCTTTCATAGTATTGTTGCTACTGCTTCCTCAGATATTAAAAAAACTACAACAAATCTTAATAAACAATTGAATGAAAATCACATAATCAATAAATAAGATATTCAATTGCCATGGTAACCAAAAATCTTTGTATTCCTTAAAGGCCCATATCAATATATATCACAGGTGAATGCTTAAACCTACCTGCATAGTGCCCTGTTTTTTAAAACAGGTTTCAATGGAAGTTTATCATTCAATGCTTTACCCTATGTCTGCTCTGAATCTAATTATCCATCAGGTTTCTGTGACTTCTGTTAAATTTGTTGTTCCCACCACATTCATTCAATTCAACCTGATCTATTGCCATAAACCTAAATGTATGTGTGAGGTCAAATGTCGATACATGCTTCGACAAGACATTGGTGACCCTTCCTATTCTGATATCATATAGATGTTCCCTAATCCTGTCTTTAAATCTACGGTTGATTTTGCCAACATAGAATGCAGAGCATATATTACATACTGCTGAATATGCTATATTTTCCAAATTGCAGTCAGCTCTCACATTAAATTTGAATATCTTACCAGTCTCTGGATGTCTAAAGGATCCAGCGGAATCCAGAAAAGAGTAGTAATTGCACTTGTCACAAGGAATAGTGGTCTTTATCATTCCTCTGTGTGCCCCCACCCCTATCACTGGGGTAGCATAGTAGCCTTTTTAAGGACTTCTTATTCTTAATAAGAAAGTTGATCTCTCACCAACTATCTGTTTAATGTTGGAATCACTCATCAAAATGGGCCAATATTTCTTATATACATCAATCACCAAATTAATGTAATTCATATAATAAGTTGATACACCAGCTTTCTCCTTATTAGGTCTTTTATAAGTCTCACAGTCAAGTCCACTGTTGGAGAAATAAGGTCTCGCTACTGTGGTTCTAATGTTGGAAATTTCATTGAGAGTATCATTCAAAAACTGGTCACTGTATCCTCTCTGCATAATGTCCCTCCCCAAAAAACAATCATAAAAAGCATTGTTTATCCTGACCAACATCTTCTTCACCTCCATAGAGTCAATTTTCCTATAAACATCACGGTCACTTAACATGTTTTTCATAGAGCTTTAGTAAAACTCATGTTCCATCACCACTATCAAGCCACATTTGTCAACAGGTCTAATGGCAATTGACTGATTATTCTGCAACTTAAGTGCTTCATATTCTACTTTATTCAAATTCAAATAATCTATATATATTTCTATTCAAACTCTTGTTACTGTCATTATTTTTCACACTCCCGTTGTGATACATATTCCTGTTACAACTTATTTTACTACCTTCTCCATGTACAATGTCATCAAATTCATTTTTACACAACCTACTATAAGTTTCTAGCACAGGATGATTAACTGGCCTAAACGTACTTGGTTTCTTAAAAGATAAAACATTCATATGTCCACTATTTTTTTAAAACCATTTTAAGCATGACATTCCTGGTAAAGATTTTCATTTCTAAAACAAGATCTGTTACCGCAGATGATCTTGCATGTATAAAATAGTCCCTTCTCAAGAAGGCTACATCCACTGTCAGTCAGTCTCACTGAAGATATGTTCCTAATTAGGGATTGTTTGTCCCCTGCCACATATTTTTCAAGATTCTCATGTTCCGTTTCAGTTGACATCGACTGCTGGTTCAATTCCTGGATGCCTGACTCCATTCTTTTCTTTAGTGCTATCAGAAACAACAGAAAAAAATGTCTTATATCCTTATTTCTCATGTCTTTATTATTATTTCTCACAGAGAGAGGCATACCCTGTTGTCACTTGAATGTCTCCTGCAATGTAACCGTGACATCTGTCATTGGAGGAGATGTATTTTTCCTCCTTACACCTGTATTTCTCCCAGCTGTTTCTGCCTGTTGGGCCACTGCTGGAAGTGATATAGAATCTGATGCATTTTGTTCAGTTCCTTCTATCTCAATTCCTTTAATTAATTCATTTGAATCAGGGACTATCTTAAGGATAGGGAGTATCTATCTTGGTTTCTAATTCTTTTAATTCTCTATTCTATTATCTTCTTTTACATGCAAACCAGTTTTTTAATTTTACAGTTTTGATGTGCTTTCAAAGAATCCCAAAGAATGATCTCGGTAACTTCTCCATTATCTAAGAAGGTGTTAATATTATTAATAAAACAGTCTTTAAAACCCATATTTTTATTATATATGCAGGAAGTCTATTACAAATTATTAGATTATTAGACTTCAATGTGAGATTAAAAATGATTGTGTTGTGGTCAGTCAATGGACAAGGAAATATTACATCTTCAGTTTTACAGTATAAGTCATTTGAGATAAAAATCTTGTCTATATACGTTTCAGTACCAAATCTGAAAGAGTAATGTGCATAATTAAGAGATTTAGATTAAATCATAGATGTTTCTCAATTTCATTATATTAATGAAGTTATTAAAATGTTTTGCAACTGATGATAATCTAAGTTTTCTATTAGCAGTCATGTCATTTTCCAATAACACGCAATTAAAATCACCTGCTATAATTACTTCACCCTTCATATAAAGAGCTATAGTATCTAAATACTTTGAGACTTTTGCTCTAATTACAGGGATCCAGTAAGAGTTAACTAATGTATACTACTTTTTTCAATTTCTATTACCACCAAACTTAACATCCCAATCTTATCTGAATAGGAATCGATCACTTTTACCATATTCACTGAATTTTTCCATAATATTTGTTCTAAAGTGAGACCCAACTAAGATAGAATAATCTTTTAAGAACATTCTGTCTAGATCTTTGAATAGCAAGTGTGTTTCTTGCAAAATGACAACATCATCTTATGAAGTTTCATGTATTTCAGAAGACTACTTCTTTTTACTGTTTTTTTTAAACCATTAATGTTCAATGACATACATTTATAACCTAACATTGATACTAGACAAAACATCATATATTAATATGACTTTAGATATAAAACAGATAGGAATATATTTTTATATAACATACCTTGACATGGACAAGAACCTAATAACTAAAACTAAATGACTAATAATAAAAGCAAAACTACCCACTATCATGAAATGGCACATTCCTACTTTGATGACGTAATCATACAAACTCCTTTTTGACCTTGCCATAAATTATCTAGCCATATCTTATTGCTACTACTTCTAAATTAATGCTAACATCAATTTAAAATTATACATTCAAACTCAATCATTTTCAGTTAGTCCAAACATATTAACTTTGCCTCTGTATAAGTGTCTACTATAGCTTAATGTGCTTAAAACTGGAAAATTACTATACAAAATCAAAGTCAAAATAAAAGTTACTGTCATTTATTCACTACAAGTGAAGTCTAAAAGAAATTCCATGCATCATGCTCAAACTTGAGAAGTCAAATACATACATACAATTACACTGCTAGGAAGAGAGACATATACATACATACAATTACACGTATCAGACCTAACATTTACCTTTCTCTTAGACAGCGATCGAGACACTTACATTAATACAATTATTCTATACGTACTATAGCAGCTGCTTGGTTCCTTATTGCACATGCACCTATTACACAATATAATTCATGTGCTCTATATTATGCGAATATCTAGCAGTTTGTATTGCACATAATTTTCTTGTAAACTGATAAGCTGTTTGTGATTTCTTATTGCACTATTGTTTGGTTATTGTAAGCCTTATCAGCGTCTCTCATCCCTTAGATTAATACCAGAGTTCAAGAGTCTAATCACTTGAGGGACTAAACTGTTCTTGAACCTGGTCATTTTACAGAGTACACTGTGGTATCTTCTTTCTCAATTTTTTTTTATTTTTCAAATACATTTGAATGAATTCCATAGTATTTATACATAACATCTTAAATAACTATGAACACTATTTACATTAGACTGACACTGTAACAGATCTTAATGTATACAGTTACTTTATAAGTATGTCCAATCCATTATCAGAGTGTCTGATCAATTATTGCATATTGTCAATCAACGATAAGACTTTTCCCCAAGGGTTGTTGATAAATGGCTTTGGATAAATTCTTAGTTCTTTAATTTTAATTTCCACTAACACTGTAGTCTTCAGAAGGCTGTAGAAGTCTTCCAAATTTGGCATTCTGTTTGTATTCCATCTTCTTGTTATACACTTCCTTGAAATTGCAAGCATAGTCCATACAAGATACATGTTTGACCTATTCAAATGAGGACCTTTGTTCACATTTAATAATACAAGAGCTTTAGTTAAATAAAATGATTAATTAAATAAAGCTTTTAGAAAATTATTAATACCATTCCAAAATGGCTTAATTTTAACACAGTCAAAGAAAATATGGTTCCAATCTGTATCTTGCTTACATCTCCAACATATTCCTTTCATGAAAGAACGAATTTTACTGATTTTGTCTGGGGTTAAGAATGCTCTGTGCAAGCATTCCCAATTAAAAACTTTCCAGTATTGTGTAAAGGATGTATATTTCATCAATAATAAGATATTTGTTTTAATATCTTCAGTTAACTTTATTGAGTATCCTTTTGTTATATATTTCTAATATGAGGTTTAGGGTGTTGTTTTATAGTTTATCAATATTTTGTAAAATTTTGAAATACTGTTTCCCTTGTCAAAGTCATTATATATGATTTCATATATGTATTTCATAAATGTAGGTATTTCTTTAAATGAAGAAGTGTTAATTATTCTACTTAAATCTTACGAACTACTTAAATCTTGTGAATATGACAGGATACTCTGTAAAGTTAGCCAGTCCTGTTGTGGAATTTTGTATGTTGTATTACTTGCATATCTAAAACTTTTAGTTCTTTGATACATTGGAGCCAATAAACAAATCATTTCTGTTCCCATGAATTAATAATTTCTATATATATTTCGTGTGGAAAGTTCTTTATGACTATAAATGTTGTTAAAAGATCAAACCAGATTTTTAAATTTATATCTGCATTAATAATTTTCCTAAATGAGTCAATGTAATAATTAATCATACGAGTATTAGTGGATTTAGTTATGTTATATTGCATCATTTTCTTCTTCTTTCGGCTGCTCCCATTAGGGGTTGCCACAGCGGATCATCTGTTTCCATTTCCTCCTGTCCTCTGCATCTTGCTCTGTCACACCAACCACCTGCATGTCCTCTATCACCACATCCATAAACCTTATCTTAGGCCTTCATCTTTTCCTGTTACCTGGCAGCTTCATCCTTAGCATCTTTTTCCCAATATACTCTGCATCCCTCCTCAGCACATGTCCAAACCAACATAATCTTGCCTCTCTGGCTTTGTCTACAAACCTTCCAAACTGGGCTGACCCTCTAATATATTTATTCCTGATCCTGTCCACCCTCGTCACACCCAGTGCAAATTTTAACATCTTCATCTCTGCCATATCCAGCTCTGACTCCTGCCTTTTTGTCAGTGCCACTGTCTCCAACCCATATAACATAGCTGGTCTCACTACCCTCTTGTAGACCTACCCTTTCACTCTTACTGGTACTCGTCTGTCACAAATCGCTCCTGACACTCTTCTCCACCCACTCCATCCTGCCTGTACTCTCTTCTTCACCTCTCTTTCACACTCACCATTACTCTGAACTCACCAAAGGTGAATGAACGCCAGGAATACAGGATACTATGCTGGAAACACTTAATTTATTAACATAAAATAGGTTGAGCGCTTTCTACAGAAGTAAATCTGTCTTCTTCAGAACATCATAGCATGGAATCATGACGCTTATATATCATAATTGAAGTAAAAAGCCCGCCCTAAATTGTAATTAAACAGTAAATCAATTATTAAAACAGTGCTATCTTACACATTTCCTACAAATGCAATGTATTCATCTTGCTACATAACCACACTGAAAATATAGTTCATATAATTTACGAACCCTGCTAATCTAAAAAGCAATAAATATCTAAATCACTATTTTATATATACTAAATAAGCAAAATTATAAATTATTAAAAACAGTTATATAATGCCATTTGATTATTGTTCTAAAAGTGGAATAAAATGCCTTCTAAAGTGGCTATCAATCAAGATGTGTATAATATATATCAATCATGATACTGATAGAAATGAACATATTTGTGAGTTGAATTTATAAAATAAAATATATATATATGTAACATATTACCCAATGCATATAACACATTATGTGACATATAATATATAATATAATACATGACATACAATATAATATAGAATGCAAATATTATGTAAATACTGTAATGAATATAACAACATATTGCACAATTTATTGAACTAAACCCTAACTAGTGGTTTTGTAGGAATCATTTCATTAAGGCCTGGGGGGGTGGCTGCATCCAACCTTATCTGCCACCTGATTTCCCGTTCCCCAACAACAGCTTTTATGTTACCCCCTCGGGGGTTAGGGAAAACAACATCTAGAATTGCAAACTTAAATAGCTTGCACTGTGGACTATTAATAAGATGTCTTGATAGTGCATTATTAATGTCACACTTCCTTATACAGTATATATGATCATATATCCTGTTTTTAAGACAGCGGTCCGTCTTACCCACATAGAAACTCTTGCAGGTTTGACAAACACTTAAATATATAACATGCTTAGATAAACAATTACCATTAGAAAACCAAATCTTACTCTTTAAACAATTGTTCAAAGTGATGTTGGGTGTATCCAAAATATAATTGCAATAGTTACATTGGCCACATCTTCTAGTGCCTGTCCTCTTCACATTAATGTTTTTCTGGAATTTGGATTTTAATTCAAT